>NC_069144.1:34157909-34395409 GCF_943734635.1 Anopheles cruzii | reverse complement strand
CAGTCAACGTTCGGTTAGGAGTCTCGGTTTTCGTCGCTATTTCTGGCTGTTGGTTTCACACAATATGTCTACTCCAACTACTTCTTCCTCTAACTCAGCGTGGTTTTGCCTTGTCACGAAGAACCTATCAGACAATTGATTTCAGTCCACTATCCCTTTCTCACTCCTGTTGGTCGTTTAAACAAGGTTGCAAGTTTTTCGGTTTTCTACGCATTTCTGCCAGCTTCGTTCAAGTAATCTAAAATGTCGCAACAGAAGGAGTTTGCTACACACGTTCGTGTCTCGTTTCGAAGTGCAACTACTAACAGCGGCAACTCGAAGTCGTTTCGAAGTGCAACTACTAACAAGAAAGTGAACATCAGAATCATAGTTACACCCTGATACTGAACCCAGAAGTGCCTCGTACACATATGTTCAACAATTTTCTTTTTCCTACAGAAGCTGTCTTGTGTTCAGTTCCCATTTGTGTGCAATTCAAATGTAAAATTCAAGTAAGGATAATGTGCACTTTGCCATGCTTTGGACCTATTCGATGAACTAACGTTGTCTGATGAGGTTACTGTGCTATTCCAAAGGGAGTTCTAGTGCAAGCCCAAAACGCTTTGTATGTGTTGTTTGTGATGGTCTTTCTTTCGTCTTAATTTTTTCTTTTGATCATCACCTCGAAATCCCCATTTGCCTTTTTTTTGTATTTTTTATATTACATGTATATTGTTTAATGCTCAACAGTTCTGAACAGCAAGAAACCCAGTAATGAAAAGCAACGTGGTTTTGGTTTGAGTTCAATTCAGAAGAATCCTTGTTTTTATCGTAATTTATACTGGGATTATAAACTTGCAAACGCTTTCCAGGTACCATCAGCATTTCTTTAACATTCCTCGAGCCATAATTTCGGTTTCGCTCACCTACTAACATCCTCACGACATGCTTCACTTGCTTTGATCAGCAACATTTCTGACGACATTTATGATCGTTACGGTTAATTGGTTTCGCTCTGCTTCTTCACTCCACATTGTCTGATTCTTATCGACACAGCGATTTAGTCTCACCGTCTGACTATCACTCTCTGCCTATCGTTTATCATGTCTCCGTCATGACACTTCAACTTTCCATATCTCAATAGCCCGCCAGCTCGTTGGGCTCAATTTTAGTTTCGTTTTTGTTTTCTATTTCTACCAAACCACGACGCCACACGGGGTTAACGAAAAACTGGGATGGCATTTCTGGAAATACCACAAAATTCCACGTCCTAACATTCCTCGTCCTAGCATTCTTTTGCGTTTCCTTGGATCATCTCTCATCTGATTTTCCACTAACTATGTAATGGTTAATTATCGGTCGCCTTCTCTACTACAGCAACCGCAGAAGGTTGATCTGAGGCTGTAGCGGGCCTTAAGTATATTTCACTCAAACTGATAAAACATTATAGCTAACCAATATCCCGGAAGGCGGAATACTACCGCACAGAACGTGTTATTCTAAACCTCTTGCTCCACTCTGTTTCCGTCCTTCGATTTCGTCCTCCCTGTACTTCTCTGTTTCAGTCTCTCACACACTGTTTATTTTCTCCTTCTGTATGTTTTTGTTCATTCATTATACGTTGTCCTTTCGTCTCTCACTAGTTATCGGTCTATTTCTGCAAACGAGAGAGATTTATTGCGAAACGCATATCACAGCTTACTCTTAGCAGCCGTATTACTATCTGCGATACAACACGACTAAATGTATATCTTCCAGCCGTGCAACCGAAAAAAAACATCTAAACTTCCTATACGAAACATGAATTTACTCGCAACTGTTGTAGCGTTACCGTCACTGTTTGCGGCATTTTACTGCACAATGCCCTGCTGTTGTCTAGGTCGAAAATTTCAGTTGTGCAACAAACCCACAACGCCACCGCTCCATCTATTGACCAATAATTCACCTTGCCATTCACATACCAACACACAAATGCTTACCAAACTTAATGCTTCTGGTTCATTATTCATTTGATCCGTAGATTGATTAATATTTTTCCTCGTTTATAGACTTCAACTCGAAAGCTTAGGTATGTTAAAATTTTCAGAAAACAACTATCGCCAAACATCCTTTTGTCTGAAAATAACACGCTTAGGATTGATTTATTGAGAGCTTAAAAGCATCAGACTGTGTCGCTATGTGTTGTGAACATATGTTTTGCGGAAGACAAACGACTTTTCATGGCTCTTATCATTCGCGTGTGTGCCATGTGCAGCCTCCCGGCCCGACACGACAGCTCAAAGACATCGTGCTAAGCTATCTAAATTAACAATCCCAAATCTTCCCAAACCAAAGCTCCATAGTGATTTTGCTTAAGCAGATTTCAAAGTTTTCTTTTCTTTGTGTGGGCTTTCGACGTTGCTTCGCGGCCTGTCGCGCGTCTTGAGCAGGCATTTTGGGGTGGTTCCCTGCCGCTGTCCTCATCCTGCTAAGATTCGAGATTGACACAGGAACGGTGCCGAACTTGCGATCAAAATCTTTTCCACCATTTCACATCAAACCCTCCGAGATTGTATTCACCCCAGGAGTGATCCATTTATGGCCATCAATCTTTACCGGGAGCAGCCCTGAGCTCACCAGCTCTCTCTCTCCCACACACATACACCCTCTTCCTCTCTTGCCACCTTTCTCGCTCTCTCTCTCTCTCTCACTGTTTTCCATTATTTCCGCCAAGGGTGAGCAAAATGGTGTTTGGGTGGTTTATGGTTATTTTTGTATCCATCCTGGTCGATCATGAAAATTAAACTTTTTTTTCCAAAAGCCTGTCTAACGTTCGCTACGGGCGATAAGAGGAACATTCAATCGTTGAATAATCTTGATCCTATTCCAATCATGATCCATTCTGACCGCTAAAGATGCTCGAAAGAATGGTGCCGAAAGCTCCTGATCAATGACGGAACATTGTGACATATTTTGGTGTTATTTAGGGAATGCGGAACGATTCTAGGAAGGGTTTTATTCATACGTTTTGCTACTGCACACCAGACCCTCAGTAGTCCAGGAACACTAAAGGTTCGAGTTCCGGAAAAGAGCCCAAATTGGTTGACTTCCAAATGATTTTCGTCAGCAACCGCGGCAAGTATCCTGCTCCCAGCGGGCATCGCTTCAATTTACTGCAGAGGAACCATTTAACTTTATCATTCCCTTACACACCGTGGCGTAAAGTGACTTCCTCACACACGCACCAACACTCTTAACGACCAGAAACACTTTTCGGTTTATTACACCTGCTCTACCTGATACCCGAAAGTGGTTCGTCGTGAGAACAATTCAACACCATTTCTGGCGTGCCCGGCGATTGCCGGAAACCAATCTACGTCACGCCAGGGCTTCTGTGTTAGCTGGATATAACACCCGGTCTCAAGCTACGCGGTCTTCGGGGCAACCTAGCGCGTCCTAATTTCAACGTGACCCGCGCTTCGGTGGAGAAAAGCGGCAACCACGAGTTAAAAATTGACTTCTTTTCTCGCGCGAACGACTAACTGCACAGAAAAGGCACCAAGAAGGATGCAATGTTAGGACGGTTCGAGCTTCCGGTCGCCAGGCTAATAAATGGCCAAAAAAGCCGTCACGGAAAGGAGGTCAAAAATCGAACGTCTCCGGCCTGTAGAGGCGCCTTCGTTGTGCCGAGTTGTTGCTCCGTTGCTATCTTTTCACCGCCATAAATCAGCTCGAAAGCTTTCGGCAGACGGTCTCTTGCTGATGATGCAAGGCACTATCGTCCAAGGAGGCTTTTATCGTCAGCCTCCAAATGGGCCACCTTGGGTAAGGCGGTACCTGCCAAGGATGGCATGATGGCTTTGAGAAAGCACGTCTGTGTTTTATGGAAGTTTACCCACTGCCTTTGTTGTTGGCTCACATTTTGGGGCGTACTGTTTCTCGTGTCACACGGGCCAAAGACAGACAAAATACCAAAATCAGAAATACAAAATACAGGAAGAAAAAAGCCCTCCTCATCATTGTAACAACAGTAGAATGTGTGCGTGCCTGTTCGTTGAATATTCTTTACGGTTTTTTTTACATTTCCCCAATTTTTGACGATGGTTCGAAGATGGCAACACTAAAGTAAAGAACGAAATTCCCCGCTGTGCCACAAACCTCACGGTATCTGTTGACAAGGGGCCGTTACGTCGATGTGCATTAGCCCTACGTTCCAGAGTACCTTTCAAGAGGCCGGAAAAGTAGCGATGCTTTCGTCTGGTCAATGAGCCAAGGAATGATCGAATCTTCTGAAAAATTATTCAGACCCACCCCAGACCCACCAGACTGTTTTGGTGTGCATATGCGTTTACGGCGTAATAATCGCTGTGCCATTCGTCAACATTTGGTACGAGTGGTGAATAAATTGTCTTAGAAAATTGGATGCCTTAGTTGTGCTCCTTCGGCAGTGAGACTCCTTTTTGGACAAATAAAAACGAATTCCCAATTGCTGTTGAATTCTGTCGCCAAAGAGGTCAACAATTGCTTTTTTGGATTGATTTGGAACAACGGAGCCCTTCATCTGGGCGTGCCAGGGTCAAGAGGACACCCGGAAACAATTGACATGTTCAAATATGCCGTACATACTACACACTCGCTTCCATCATCGACGTCAACAATCCGATTGAGATGGTGTCTTGGTGCTGAGGTACATACTATAGTCGGCTCAAACTTTGCTCATCTTACGATGAATCAATATCGTCCAGGGACACTGGAGACGCCGTGCTCACCAGGTCTACCCTTTAGGGGCAAACTCCTGAAAGGCACTTGGGATACGACCGTCCATGTGTATCGATATCATCGTCGCACAAGAACGCTTTAATTCTTTAATTTTTCTTTCCTGTCCGTAGCCAGGAGCGGGCCCGTGCTGAAACAATTTCCTGGCATCGCTCAGCGCTACTCGAGCGCCAACTTCAGCTGCCAATCTAGCAGGGCGAACCCATTCGGTGATGCTTCATTTAACCGGAAGCTAGCTGCCGGAACCCATCAATAGTTTTAACCCATCATCGGACACAGGAAGCCGATTTGGATCGTAAGGACGGAGCTTATTTGAAAAAAACTGAGTGGCAACTTGCCACCGACCAGGGGTTCATTCTCGGTAGTGGGTTGCAAGCGTCACCAATTCTGCAATTCTCTACGCGCTCCATATAAGGACTCGCTTCGATCAACTGTTTCACAGTACCCATTGACCGACAATGACACACTTCCGAAAAGGCTAGTCGAGGGTAGGCTTCCCCATGCAGTGAATTTAAGCGCAGCCTGCAGAAAGAATGGTGCACAGGTTGCTTTGGGCGATAGCTCAACGAGCAGGTTAAATGTTTGCTGAACGAATTACTGGTACCATGTACCCTGATACGTTAGCTCACATCTTCTTTCATCGTACTCTGGCTCAAGGCAGAATTGGAAGCAATGACAGGCGAAAAGAAAACTTTATCCATCCTTTCTACGGAGGTGTTAACTAAGGAAAATTTTGCGCACACCAGATGGAATAGAACAATGAAGCTAGTCCAGCGTTATCACCAACGCTGATAAATTGAGTAAAGTTTCGTGAAGGATGTCCTTAACCATTTTTGCTTTTCTAAAAAAAAACTCTATTGAATTCAAACAGCAATAAACCGTGTTTATTTGGTTTCTACCATCAATTCATTATCTGGTTTGAAAGGTGAAATAAAAACAATGCTATCACCGATCACTTTTCATAAAAAATAGCAACCCTACTGACGTAAAACTTACACACATTGATGCACCTTGAATTTTTTAGCGAGCTATAACGGAAGATTCGGCAGAATCTCGCTCATTGTGTTCGAGGTTCTGATGTTCTTTAGGCAAAGTTGGTGACGATAATGATTCTGATCGTTGGTATTCGTTGGTTGAGAATTCTGCCACCACCTTTGCGCTGATGAAAACGATCTTGGATAGACCAAGCCTAAATGTATCTAATTGACGATTCAATTCCATTCAACACTGAATGCCTATCCATGAAGATTTAAAAAAAGTCCTTTCATTTTTTGCTTTTTAATTTGATATGATTTTAGTTTGACAATAGGCCTCAATAGTTCCATGTGCCCACTTTCGAATCATATCCCGTAGCAATGTGTAATGCACCTTTCATTTTTTTCAATCAGAACTTGCTGATGTTGGGAAACCGAATGCTTGGAATTAGATTACTAGACAAAAATCGTTTTCGCGTTCGTTCGCGTGAAACCAAGTGACACTGCAGGCTTTTGTTAATATTTTGTTCATGAATTATCCATTTCCGATCTCGGAAAAAGCAGACATTCCGACCGCCTCCGAATCGTTTCTCCGCAACCACCGGGTCTCGTGTGAAAAAGGTACTTTGTTTTGCCTGTTTGTTCGGCCATTTGTATCGGTTTTGCTGTTCCGTGCACTGTATGCATAATTTATCATTTCAAGTTGGTCTATGTTTTTCACTGTTTTCGCAGTGCTATCTTTTCAATTCCCCAAGTCCAACAGACCTTTTTCCAGTTCCTTCTCTGTCGGCTCATTACTTCACACACTTCGAGCGCACATCGTAAGCATTTTATTTTTCAGCGCTTTACACTACATAGCCGATGCTGTGCGAATCTTACTGAACCATTTATCAATAAAGGGTCAGATGCGAATTAGTGTATTTTCGAACGCGTTGTTTTTGCTGCTTCACAGAAGATGGGTGAAAAGTATCGGAACGAATGAACAAACAACTAAATCAAAAATCGCTACCTTACGTTCTTTTCACAGTTTTTTTTTTTCAATATTCCGCAGAAAACTAAGGAAAGCGTATTGATTTCTGGTGAACTTTTTTGTTGATGAGCTCCGAACGAAAAACTTTCCTGAATCATTTCCCTTTGCAATGCCGTTTTTTGTATATTTGACCACGGAGGAAACTTTGCTTTTTCGGGGTTCGATTTTAACTGTATGTAATTAATTTTCCTAAGTCAGACCCAGTTCGAACAGTTTTCGACGCTTGCACTATTGTGCTTTATGTTCCTCTTCAACTCGAATTCCAAAAAATCTTTTTTGCACCAACAACACAAAAATAAGAAAAAACATCACACCAAACGTTACTCTGCCAAAGCGCCGGCTTGGAACTTTTCGAATCAATAAAAAGCCTTTTCTATGGCAACATTCAGGCGTGGGTGAACAGATAGGAAAAGTTTGATCGTTTTTGAGCAGCCCTTCTCGTTACATGTTTTTTCTTATGTTTTCGTTGGATTTATTTACAGATTTGAACCTATACATGTTGTTACTGGATGTTGCATAACATTAAGTATCTGCCAGATTGTTAGTAAAATATGTTTGAACCGTGCGAAAGGTCGTATTCATATTTTTCTTTTCTGCCAATGAAATGAAAATTTTGCTATTTTCAATGCACCATTGCTACGTTGAAACGAATGGATATGAACTCTATTTTATGTCAACAATTTTTTTTCCTGTTTTCTAAATCCATCAGCATCGTTATCGTAAATCTGATCTGCCAAACCTGCGAGGTCTGCAACCGTGAACTATCAACGACAAAGTCACGTGTTACGTGCTTTGATGCTAAACTTTTCCGGAAATCAAGTCTATACAATCCACAGTAACAGGCTTTTTAATGGTATCCCTTCGTCAAGTGTTTCCACCTCTTCTTCTCCTTTGTGGTAAAAATTGAAAAGGCCACCAAAATGTATGTCGACAAGTTTGAAACTCAACGGACTGGACTAGCAATCGAAAGGACTCTTGCGTATACTATTGCTCATAAAACCGGCAGAGTTTACGTTGCAACCATTGAAACCCATAACGACCTTCACAGCCACTGTAGCTAGAATTGAACACGAACACTCTCGAATGCATTTCGGACTGGACTTTTCTCACGTCTTATTTAGGATATAACCATCGATCAATGTGAATCGTAAATAATCATACGTTTTCTTTTATTCTCCTTCATACGATACTCATCCATATGTCACACTGTTTCCAATGAACTACGCACTACCGAAAACTTCCTTTACGGTCAACCAATCATCATAATAAATAATCACTATCGTGCGTGACCTGGAATTGGTCAAAACACTATTAAAATCCCACTTCTTCGTGCGTTCCTTACCGCGGTCTCGTAATGGACTAAACACCCTTCCACGCACTGATTCCTGACCTACTGTCAACGTATTGCAAACCTTTGACATCTGAAACCGTAACAAACGTTGTTCCAAACGTTCCCCAAACATGTGTAACAAATAAACGAAAATTAAAACCCTGGAGTCGGTTACACGATGCGAGATATCCGGTACTTCTGGAAAGATGGCCTAAGTAGTGTCGGAATGAGCAGCGAAGTAGAACTACCACAATTTAGAGTACTGGGTCACAGGCAGAGGGCGACCGAAATTAACCTAACCACAGGTACCCATCATAAACAGCAAAAAAAATCACAACACTTTCATCAACAACGCATCTCAACCTGTCATTTATCAACTAGCTTAAATGTTTCGTATTTTTCGTTCGTCTGTTGTCTTTGTTTTATTTTCTCTAACTCTTCACAAGGGAAGAGTTAAAGTGTTCCTCTTGTTTATTGATTCCGTAAAGCGTGAACAGCGACCCCAACGTCGCGGTCTCACCTCTTTACGGTATCTTTTTCAATTTGTGGTTTTGTTTTCTGTTTCATAATATATGCCCATATATTTGTTTTACTTTAAGTAACACCAATCATCTGTGCCTGTCACTCATCATCATCTCATCTGTATTCCTTTCTCTCTCAATCACTGTACTCCTCTCTTTCTCTCTCTTTCTCACACACACAAACACACACTCTATCACTTACACACATCCGTTGTCTATTACTCCATTTTCATTTTTTTCATTTCGATTTTCAATGTGTTTCCATTGTTTCACCCACCAATCAAGCTAAACAGCAGACCAAGTCAACCGACATTTTATCTGTTAGGTTTTGAGCAGTTGTGCCGTTGTCATCATTAAGTTTCGTTCGAAATCCGATCGCTATATTTTTTCCTATCCATTGAATGCCGTTTTAAATGTTTTTTTTAATATTTTTTATTTACTTGCAACAATTTAAGTCACTACACCAGTTATGTGTTTCACACCAATGCTAACACATACACGATTGTTAGCAGCGTTCTACACCATCTACACCCTACGAGTACTTTTGTTGTCAAATTGTTCAATTGTTCAGTTTTCTGTTATTCGACACGCAGTAAAATGACGACAATCGATTTGACAAACTCGTTTAAATGAGATTGTTCTGTTGTTTTGGTTTCTAATTTCCAAATTTATGTTCCCTACGTTTATCCGATGTACGAATAACCAACACATCAACACGTATAGCGCTATCTGCAACGATAGTATCAATTCGAACACACAACGTTTTACGCAACGCTCGTTGCAAGATGCCATAAAACAGCAACCGACCGAACGGCTCTCCGTTTGCCAGTTCGGGAATAGTGTTTACGTGTTCATAGAAGCAAAACTCGTGCCTGTTTCAATGCGTATTACAGTTTCTTTCTTATTTTGCCTTCTTTTCTACACCGTACCATGTTGTTTACTTGTAAGTATGTTTTTCCGACCCTTCTTTCACCATTCGCAGCGAGTGTCAATCGTAATGTCCGTCTAGTCAGGTTTCAAACTGGTAAAGTTTGTGCCGTTCGCTGTTACCACGTTTTTTTCTTTTCGACCCCGACCTCCGATAAAGCAAAATCTGCACAACTCTCTCAAACGATCCTACACTACACCTACTACCTATTGAAGAGTTCGACATTTTTGTTTTCGTCTTAACATGCAAAAGCTATCAAACTAGCAACGGCACAAAAGTGAATCGAAACTCACGAACTGCCCGGCTAGTCTACTTTGTACACTTTTCACCGATTTGTTACGCTAGTTAAGCATCAATTATTTCCTTAGGCGTGTAGAATTCTGCTCGTCTCTGCTTGCCAAAGTGACGGATTTTTGGCGGTGCACCGAGTAGAATCGCATTGCCCAACGACTTCTTGTGATCTTTCGTTTTACTTTGATTTGCGGCGATTTAATCATTCAACCGTATAGAAAGGTGATTAATTATGAAAAAAAAACGTTGATACGTATTTTAAAACGTAAATAGTTTTCAATACTACAATAATGACTAATTAACAGATTGACAAAAGGGTTTATGAAGGGTTTTAGAATGTAAACAAAAGAAATTGAGTCTAGTTTTGTGTTTGGCCTAAATCCATAAAAACTTTTCGCCCCTTCTTGTAACCGTTTCTTTGTACGTTAATTTTCGTTCCGAAACTAGTTAGCAGTTAGTTTCAAAAATTCGCTACAGTACTCCAAAGATTACCTAACCTCTGACATTGCAGCATTGTCTACCCTTTTTGATCGAATCATTGAACTATTTCTCTCGTTCTCTCTTTGAAGTATTCATTAAAATCACTGCGCGGAGAGTTTTTCCACATTTATCGGTTACTAACTTTGGCCGTTTTTAATTCCGATTACCAATTTCGTAGTATTTACTCTACTGATGTTTATTATCTTTTGGTAAGCAGTAACTTCTGAGAAAAGTAAGCAAATACAAGCATACAAATTCGTGAAAACCACTATGAAAGTTCTCCCATGAGAGAGGTGCGTTTTCATGAAAGACGATAAAAATTAGTGGCCAAACGTGATGTAAACTCGTAGCCGGTCCGGTTTCACACAAGTTGATCCACGTTCCATTGCGTAATCTATCGAATCATACGATAATCTTTATCGCGGTTTAAAGCATTTGATGATAGCTTCTCAAACAAGAAGCTGGCCAAGGCTTACAACAGAAATAAATAGTTTCCATTCCATTCAATGAGAGCATACTAATATGTATCATGCTGTTCAATTGTAAGTTTCTTTAGCCGTACATGAGATAAAGGACAGCAGTTCTTGCGGTATGTAAGATAATCCTTCTCCGTAGATTCGAACCTGTGTAATGCAAATGTGTCTTTCAAAGTGTTAATCGTGCATTGTATGAAAAAGCTGCCTCACAGAAAGACAAATAGCAGACTCTTGGTAGTGAGACGAAGATGAATGCTACGCATACGTCCTTTAAGGTCAATGTGTTGTTGTAGATGTCGCATATAACAATGTTCGCCCGTAGTTCGAGCTCAAGCCTCTAACTGCAACTTTCAGTACATTGCCACGCACGTGAAACGTCGCAATTCCTCACAAACTGACCGAACGAATTTTCTTCTGATCTTGAACATGCGCCTAGTTTTGATCTTCCCTCTAGGGATCCAGGGCACACAGTACCCTCGAGTAGTGAAACCATAACCTACAAAACACGGAAAGATCTTGCGTCTGTAAGTGATGTATGTAGCCTCAGATCCCAGTCAAGAATGGTGTGCTCTGGAACCAATACGCCGTACGTGTAGCGTAAACAGTTCAATAGGGACTAGATCATCCACCATCCACCAAGCGAGAATGTCCACCACTACCTGTGTGTCACGGCCATTATATGAATAGCAAATATTCCAGTGTAGCAAAACAGCAACAATCCAAACCGAAAAAGATACACACGACTTCATGAATCCACCTACAGCATAAATCCAACCATAGGATTCACATGCCTTACGGCTAACATTAAACCGTCACTAAACTTGCACGAATACAAAATACTACAGTCACAAAAACCACTACAAAACCAAACCACATGTATCACAGCCAACAAAAAAGGCCAATTACAACAACCAAAACGTACTCGAATAATCGATTGTTTCTAATTCACGAATGTTTCTCTCTCTTTCTTTCTCTCAAATTCAACATCGATTTTTTGGTTCCATTGCAAACAACAAAATCAAACAAAACGTTCCATTCGCTCGTTCCGATCGTCTGTGTGTATGTGTGCGTATGCATATTTGTATCCGTTTAATACGCAAAACCAACTCGCCCAACACCATCTACCGGGCACAAATTACTGCTGCGTGTGCTCCTGCCACCAACCTATCACCAATTTTGCCCAACTACACATATCTTGTTAAATTGTCACTACTATCGCCTATTACTACAATCACGCACTACGGTCGGCGTGTTATTTTTGTTTTGTTTTTTATCTGTGCTCGATGGAAACCCTAATACCGAACAATCACTCTTCGCGTTGCGTGTCCTCACGAAAAAAACAAAACCAACGCCGGAACCTGGACCACTATAATATACTTAAATCCACGCACGCACACTCGTGCCCTCTGCTCACGCGCGAAACAATCGGGAACATATGAACTACGCCCTCCCCATGTGTCTTTGCGAAAAAACCCAAACGTAAACATTTTAACTGAACAACCGGATTCTTGTGGTTCGTGAATAAACCATACGCTGCCGTTGGCCGAACGAACACCTAACGCAAATAACACACACACACACGCAATTAAAATTCCCGCTCCCGAATCCCGAATGGTAGTCGGCTACACCATGAGAGATATCCGATACAAATGGAATGAAGGCCCCAACTCTGTCGGAGTCTCGAGCGAAGTATCTTTGCCTCAGTTTAAGGTTTTGGGACACCGTCAACGTGCAATGGAAATCAGTCTCACAACAGGTACCTGTAGACGGTCACCGATTTTGTTAAATAACTTTCATTACCTCATTACTATTTTGATTAACTATCAACCGCTCAAATTCATTCCTCCTTTTTCAAGAACGAACTATTTTTTGTTTACAACAACAAGTATCGATAACAAATAGATCATATCTACAAAAGCCTTTTCTGCCTATCAGTAACTATAAAGTGTTATCTCATTACTCAAAGTCAAATACTGTAAAGCGTTAGCATCCGTCAATGTTTGATTGAATCCAAGGCAAGAAAAGCCCTTCTATGTTCTTGCCCTTTTTAATTCGCTCATGCTTTCTCTTGTATATCTTGAAACGCGCGACTTTGCTCCTACCATTCAACATAACCAACCATTTACATTCATACAATCGGTTTTATATAACATAAAGTGAAGCAGATTGTATTCCAAAAATATTTTTGTTTCACCCAACTTGTTCGCTCTCATCATCCATTACTTGTTACTAGTTTCCAACTTTTAAGTTTCTTGCCCCATAATTTTACCGCCCCTTTTACACTATGCATTGACGTTCTATACTTATATCAGTCTTTTGCCTATTGTGAATGTCTTCAGTTCTGTGTTACCTTGGTGTCCTACTATCATGTTTTAACGCCAGTGTGATTGATGTTTCAACGCGAAACTAACTTCATCCGTTTACTAGCAGTTGTTCACTTTCTATTTTTCGTTTCAACAGAGGCCCCAGAATTGCTGTAGAATGTAAAAACTTAGCTCACTCGCTCATCCTTCATTGCTTTATAGAATAGAGCGGTACGCCAAGCGTCGAAACGCGAAAACCAATTTATGGGTTGTTTGTAGCACCCGCGGGTCAAATGCTAGGGCGTATCCTTTTCTATTCCAGTCTGTTCAAACTGCCACCGCACAATTCTATTATGATGATTGTTTTGAATTATTTGTTTGCAAAAGAATATAGACCGTCGGTTAAGGATGTTGATTAAAAGGCACTCATGGTTTTTCCTCGCCCTGCTAATGAGTAATGTAAAAAAACTTTTGAAGAAACCTTTCCAGCTTTAAAGAAAAGGCACGGTTTTAACCTGTGGCCGTAAGGCGGGTCTCTCTCCCGCTGCCTTGGTTACCCGATCCGCCCAGCATTTTATTTACACACATCGGCTTCGACCTTCCAACAATACAAAAATGTACGTCATTTATCGCAGACTCCACTGGGCAGTTTATGAATGTAAGACCTTCCATGTTAAGCAAACAACCCTACCTTGTATAGGGTGCTACAAAGCTTTCACTTCGATTCGTTAAACATTTGCTCTGAAGCATAACCTTCACCGGGGCAGCGTGGTGGGAGCACTGATACACGCTGACGTGGGGCATACCGGAAGCAGTTGCTTCGCTAGATTGACAGGTTCATTAAAAAATGCCCACAAGCCCATGGTCAACCGGTGAAAGCATAAATTGAGTTTGCTGGCCAATGTGCACCCTGTGAGACGTATCGGGGCCGGGCGGCCGATTGAGTGGCTAAACTGCTATGAAAAGACGACGCAAATAATGTTTGCTGGCAAAATTGGAAACCCATCATCGTGTCGGGCGCGCCATCAGCCCTCATCATCGTCACTCAGGCTTGACGCCGGCCGATAGACAATATTTTTGGCCTTTCTGCATTAGCGGCACATTTTGCGAAGCATATTTCGCTTATAGCAGCAACATAGGTCTTTTTTGCCTCCTGGTCGGTGTTAGAAATTATTCATTGTGTTAAGTTTGGAACAGACGCGAACTTACCTTTGACTCTGCGCCACATTTCTTCGTTAGAACAAATCGTTAGCAACAGATCCAAGAGAACGGCAATAATTTCTCCTACTGTTCTGCGGCTGCATGTCAAGCTTCGATCTGTCGTCCCAAACGAAACACCTTAGTGAAAGCCACGAATTACTATCTTACAACTATCTTCTATGTCCCATACTATAGATTATGCACGGACCGACCGAGCCTAATAGCGCATAAAACCACGTTATTAACTCTATAAAAAACAAATACGGCTCGATGCCGTGTGCAGCTAGATGTGTATTGTACAAATGCTAGGTCGGCTTAATGATTGCGATATGTCGCTATCGGGAAACGGAAATGCTCGATGAAACCGTTTTATGCCTCGCGGGAGTCGTTGTTACGCATAACTACCAAGAGATAATTTGCGTGTGTCGAATTTCAACTCCAAACGACTGCATGCCGGCAAGATTACATCAATTTTGGGATCGAATTCTATCGAAAACACACCACTAACAATATCACATCGCTGTGAAGGATCTCACAGTGATAGGGCCTTCTGTCATCACCGCAAGCAACAATAAACGCTGCCTAGCTATGCATTACGATGGTTTTAGTATAGCTTATGTATAGCTTTAGTATAGGAGGTTTATGTGTTGAGAATTGGACTGTTAAAAAGATGGCTGTACCTGCCGATTGGGACTTCCCAGTTATGCTGTTCATTCTTCACTACCCTATTTCGACATCAGGTAACTGAGTCCAGGTCGAAAAAAACATTATTTCGATTTGCAACCGATCTTTAAAAGGGTTAGACCATATCATCTTTTGTGCCTGAAAATGACGTTTTGCGGGGATTATTATTTTCTGCTACCTCTTGAAGAAAACTGCTTCGGAATTACACCAAATGCTTGCCGGGACTAGGTTTTGAAAGATCTCAGCGCTTTAAGTGGTTTAAAAAATTAAAAAAATGGCGATTTTTATTTAACAAAAAAGCGTCCAAGGACTCCATAAAACCGATGAGACAGAAAGGTGCTGTCCAACTTTCAGATGGAACAGAATAGTGTGGTGTTTCACAAGCTCTTAAAACCTGATGAAAAGGTTAATTCAGATCGCTACTGATAACAAATGATCAATTTGAAACATGCATTGATCGAAAAACGACCAAAATGTCATTTCTAGTATTCCTAAATGGAGGCGCCTGGTGCTCCATGGCCTGGCGATTCCTTGATCCAAAAAGCCAAACTGTTTGAGGATACTATCAAATCACTTGAATGTGAGCTGCTATCCCTCCCCGCGTTATTCACCAGACTTGGCTCTTTCCGAATATCATTCTTTTTCATCGATGGGACAAGTATTGGCTGAACAGCCCTTTTTGTTAAACAACTTAGTGAGACAACTTGCATCGTAAACTTGGCCCACACTTATCGAATCTAATGTTACGTGCTGCTGGCTGCAACAGTTCGCGTTAAGAGTTCGTGCCTTTGAGTGAAAGTACGCTATTTTCAACCACGAACACTTTTGACATCGTTTTCTAATGGCGCCGATTTCAACGAATGATTCACGCTGTAATTGGAAATCTCATTACGAACGTCACAATGCCATTCTAGGCGCACTAAATTAGCTCTGGGGCATATTTTTCACGAACGACCCACCGCGGAAACGCTAACCAGGGTTTTACTTTCATTGCATATAATGATCGGCACTGCGCGTTAAAAACGAAGCGTTAGAAAAGTGGCTGAAGAGTTGAGCGAAATACAACGGACAATCGGGTCATTACTGACAGATGGTATGCCTTTGTCGGTGACCATTTTGCCCACAGTGTGATGTATACTTTAAACGTCATTATTGTAACGGCGTTCACCGTATGGTCGAAATAAAAGAAAACACGAAAACGAGACAGGCCAAGCAAACGAACACACCGTTGATAATGGTGACGCAATGGGTTCGAGGTTAAGCTGCCAAATTATTTAAATAAGCTTTTTCAGCATTAAGGTGGCCGAATCAGCCCTGCCCCACCGTGTCCTGAACAGTTTCCTTGGGCCACGAATCACGAATGGCCGTCTTGCTGTCACGCAATGACTGAGGAAAAACGAAATCTGCAATGCTTTTACATGTGGTGACCACCAAAAAATATCATAATGACGCGATCAAATCACTCTCTTCAATGGAATAAAAGTGTGCGCCGAAACAACGCGGGTCACGGGCTCACGGAACCGAGTATTTACCGCGGGCTGTTTCCTACCGCCCGACGATGCGTGTCAGCGACAAATTAATCTCGCGAACTCATCCGTCACTGGTTTGGGATTGGGGTGCCAACGAGAACAGGGCCAACCGCAGGTAACAGGACACGAACGGCATTAAAAAGCACAGAAAAACGCCAGGTCGCTGTTGCCTCCCGAAATTCTGTTCCACTTTCCATAATTGCACAAGTAGCCAAATAGCCTCCAAAATTCAACGAAACGAAACTTGCAAGGAACCTTTCTGATCAAGTGAGCACTGGTTAGAGCGGCTCATATTGAAACGTACCCATAAAATTAAGCCGTTGTAGAGCCATAAAATAATCACACATTTTATCCAGGCATCGAAGCGTGCTCCAAGCACCAGCACCATAGCACCGGCAACTTGAATATGAAACTAACAGAACAGCACCACGGTTCAGGTAAGTGCCAAGTTCGCTATTCTTTACATTTCCTCCCGTTTTTATTGACCGGTAAGAAACACGTAAGAAACTGATGCGAAAATGGAACACTACCAGCTGCCAAACGGCTCGCTTTCTTTATATGACAGCGCGTCGTCCTTGGAGGTCTCGCCACGGACAGCAGACAACCTTTTTTTCCATTGCTGTGTTAAACAAGAAGTATGTACAGGGTGGATACTGCACATCACCCTTTCGGTTGTAATATTCGGATCGTGAGAACAAAGATGCGTGTGCGCTGCGTGCAACGATTTCTACCAGTCATTACAACCAGTCATCAATCACCATTCCTAGCCGTCATTTTTCAAACGACACGATGCGCGATACTGGTAACAATAAACACTACGGCCATTGAGCGGCTGCCTGAATATTGCAGGGCCGTTCTAGAGGCCATCTTGTTCTAGGCGAATCACGCTCAATACATCGCGTCATGCCGAAAATTATTTTAAAGATCTTTGCTATAAAAAAGATCAATCCAATGTTTCGACGGCGTTCGGGTTTTAAATATTATCTACGTTTCGAAGGCAGAATAACCATTCTCACATGACACTCATGCGGCAGACACGGTTGATTGTACAACAAGCCTGAAAAGTAATGTACTCTCCGGTAAGCTCCCCAAATCCTTTATCCAACTACGAGTCCCCACTACCAAGCGTGTGATAGCCGCGAGAAATGATCTCAATGCCAGGGTGTGTATTAATGAGAATAACCCAAAAAAACGAAAACTAACCAATTAAACCGAACGAATGCAAAACCAATCAACGGGCAAACGAACAACACAAGTATTCACAGTGACATTTGCACGACAAACGCTCGTCGGTTAGCTACAGATAATGCACATAGAAAAGCAAATATCGACACCAATTCTTTCAAGCAAAATTAAACAACCTTAGCTTTGGCGTGTGCTACAGAGCATTTGGAAAGCAAAGAACTCCCCACAGAGTAGCCAAGCAGGACCGATCGAAAATCTCACATACGAACCACTTCCAGTGAGTAGTGGACAAAATTAAATCTTCGTTCAGTACGACCTACATCTGTCCCTCGCAGGTCGCGTGCGGCTGAGACGAGCAACAGCACTGAGCACAAGATTCAATCCTGTTCCACTCCTCCCAGGAAAAAGTTCGAAACCACTCTCCGATCATTGGTTCGTGCCCCCAAATTGGTACTCTGCGCAAGTTTAGATAGGCCTCATTTTAGTCCAATTCGCCGAAATCGATGGGCGCTATCAGAATTGGAGCATCCTTAATTCGAGAAACAAACCCCTTGCCCTTATCATCCAATGCTGATGTGTCTTCTAAGCGCACCGTATGTGGGAGAGAGTAAACAGCAAGCAAACTCAAACTAATAGATGTAGCAATTCCATCCAAAACATCTACAGGACAATGTTTCGGATTTGATTATCATAGTAGAAAATGGTTAACGAAATGGAAATCCAAGCGCATCTCAACTCAACCCTCTCAATCATCGTTCACCATGCGTAATAGAACAGCGAAATCGTTCAGATCATCCACTTCCCGTAGCGTGCCTACATAATGCATAATGCTCAAAGTCAGTTTAATTTTTGAATTTCATTCCCACACATCATCAAGAGAATGCCCATTTTCTAGTTTACGGAGCTTTTATGTTTTCTTCATGATCGTTTCGTTCAGTTTTTCAAGTTTGCAACTGCTCTGACACATTATCAAAAGTTTCCAATTGGAGCTTTCCGATTGCCGTATGGTTGCAATGCAGTGACGGTTTTTTTTTTAGTTTAATTGACAAACAAAATATGTTTTAAGGCCAGATAAACAGTATTTTTCGCTACGTGCGGTCATTTTATCACCCTGCTAAAAATCGAATCGAGAAAGTGCTCGGTATTGCTCCAATTAACGCATTATCCCAAACCTGGATCGGGTTAGTTTCACCATTTTACGAGCAGCAGTTTCTACCCAAACCATCGACTTTTTTTAGTAATGCTCGCTCATCTGCTGCAGCTTCCACACTAAAAGAAGAGTAGTTTAAACCCTCCCACCTAAGCCAGCACGGGTCAGAGGAAAAACCATAAGAGCTTAAAACACATAAAAGTGGAAGATAAGTATCGTGGGAAAGCAAAATACCTCTCGTAAAAGTATCAAAGCAGATTCAACCGCAACAATTTGAAATGGTCATCAGTCTTAGGCGGTTTTGTGATGTGATTAGCTAAAGTCGAGTTTTATTGTTTTAACAAGCCGTGACACATCTCACTTCACCATATCGCTATCGTTCTGCAGATTTAGGTTTGTTTTTCAAACCCCTGTAACATACCTTTCGAAACTGTTTTCACTAAGTCATAATTTCCTAACCGCAACCAGACGAGCAACTGTTAATCAAAATTAACTTTCACCTACACATGCTAATAAGAGCAGTTTACCTTCGGATAGCTTTAATTTACTGAAGGACTTCTAGGGCCATTTATTTCACTTCACTTTTGAAACAGTGCGCATGGTGTCAGAAATCATTTACTAGAAAACATCATCAACGTAAAATCAAGGGAAAAGTTAACTTTATTTATACTTGTACAATACTTGTATGGCCTTCATAAACTGTAGTAGATTAGTCGCGCGTGTAACATTGAACGAACTGCATTGCTTGAAGTGTGTATTGAAACTCATCACAACTGAAAAACATTTTAAACCACAGGTCACATTTCTAATCATACTGCATGGCGACTTAGTAAACGAACATCAAGCGGAATTTTTGACTTGGGCTTGTTTTATCAAATTTATCTTTTTACTTAGCTGAGTTTTCAATTTATTATCGAGGGTGTTTTTTATTTTTGTTTCGAGACGGAACATTTTCAATCAAAATAACATACAGAAACTTCTTGGAAGAAATATAGAGTTAAAACGGGATCATTGGAAGGATAATTAGGATTTTATGTTATAATATGAATTGGGAGTGTGTTTTTTATTGGGGATGTGTAAAGTAGTGTGTTTGTGATGATGAGCTAACAAACATTGGGCATTGGAAAGCCAATGTTTTACGTATTATTGCATAAATTCGGTCAGATGTATTGCGAAAAGTAGGCAAAACTAAGTTTGTCCACAAAACGCAAAGCGGATATTATCCACTCTACCCATATAACCAAAATTAGGCTATATAATAAACTGCAAACAATTACAATGAGTTCGCTTCCAATGATATGGTATGAAGTTTTCTGTATTTTATTTTGATTTAAATTTCCGGGCCTAAGCAATCACGCTATAGTTCTGTCAAATGTGATTTCCGCTTTTTAGAAGCGACGTTCCTTCATATTCGCAAACATTATAGGGGCTGCACAAAACCGAATAGAAACGAAATCGTTTGGAGCTTTCTGTACATCATGCAGATACCTACCAATTTGTAGATATCTTTCATAATACGCCTTTGTACGATAATGTTTCATCCAACATTTAATTTTATTAACTTGTCTAAACGATATTGCAGAAAATTGTGTTGTAATTTGGTTCAATTTTCCTGAATAGTTGAAAACAACAGGTACAAGAGAACTATTGAAAATATTTTAAGTAAAGCTGTGGTTGAATGTGGATCATAATTAGGCAAAGAAGCTTTTATCTGCATGCTAGAAAAACAGCTTGCTCGTGACACTGTTATGAGAATCGTGCCTTATACAGAAAACTTCATAGAAAGGGATCTGAGCCGATAAGGTTCATTATTGTGCGGAGCGTTTGAAACTAACTGGCATTCATTGGCATGTTTAACCATGGTTGTATCAAGCTAATATCGTATTGGATTTTTTCACTACATTCGCTCTCGATGTATGAAGGAATAAATTGTGTGCAACTTACATTTTATCTATATTATCAATTTTTAAAAGCTATTTTTAGAGTTATGTTATGGTTTATTTTCTTTGTGTAGAAAAAGAATAGAATCAAATCATTCAAGTTGGCAAAATTAAGATGTTCAATCAAATGTCGTAATGAAACTATTGTTGCCCACGTGAATGAAACCCGGGTGCATTGCTTAATTGCACTTTAATTTACAATTTTTGCGTTGAATACGATTTTACTCACCATACTATGGACCGTGATTTTGCCTTCAGTTAAATATTTTCCCAGTTCAAATTATCTTTTCGTCTGTGTTGTTAACTAATGTACTCTTATCACTTAAACTTGTATGGAAATTGCCAAAATCGTTACTTTCCTTATCGACAATCCTTTCTTCTATAAGCGGCTGCTTGAGTTTCCCGTTTTTCTACTCAACTTATGCTCCTTTCTATTATTACTTTACTGTTATGCTTCTACTGTTCATAGCTTATTCTCTACGTTCTGACAGATTACAGTTTTGGATTATTTTGAATAACTAGCTTTTTCTTCTTCTCACTATCACACACCGTACAATATTTCTCTACACTAGTCAATCTTACCTGTTACTAGCATTTAATCCCCAAATTAGTCTACTAATTATTTTTTGTTTAAATTGTCAACCCTGTTACATCTTGGTATTTCATTTACAAATCACTTGGCTTTATTCTGTTCATCTATCATCACCCGAACAATCATCCCCATCGGCATTAGCATCTTCAGCATCACCTTCGTGATCATCATCATTCATACACGATTTCACTACTATATGAACTAAATGATTCAGAAATAGATTTATAAGAATCACTGCAAAAATACTAATCGAAACATTGTCTTTAACAAATACCTTCTTTCTTCCGTTTTTTTTTATAGGAAATTATTCACGTTTAGCATGTGAAATACAGTTTGTACGTTCGATGGGTTATTATCTCATTCAAATTTATATACCATCCGGATTAATTGTAATCATATCGTGGGTATCATTTTGGCTAAATAGAAATGCTACACCAGCACGTGTTGCATTAGGTGTAACTACTGTCTTGACAATGACAACACTGATGTCGTCAACGAATGCTGCCTTACCGAAAATATCTTATGTAAAGTCGATTGACGTATATTTAGGCACATGCTTCGTCATGGTATTTGCCAGTCTGCTGGGTATATAAAACTTCTTTACTACCTTTATATACATATTATTCTCTAAGTAATCTGTTGTCACTGTTTGTTTGTTGGTTTGTTTATTAGTTTTGTTGTACGTTTTGTTGATTGAGCGTTTTTGTTTTTCTTCCAGTTCAACACACAACCACATTACCCAAATTCTCTCTTTACCTCGTTCTATTGATTCCGTTAAATGCTTGTGTTGCCAGTAATTTTATTTCTTCGGTTTTCATAGACCTGCTGATTTGGACGAAAAAACGTCATTGTAATGATTTTTTCATTTATTTCTCTTTCAAATGATTAATTATGCTTTCATTCATTTCAGATGAGTTTTTAATTTATTCTTAACACAAGATTTGTGTGTCTTTTAGGATGCTTGAGTTCTATTTGTTCACATGTTTTTTTATATGTATTCTCAAAGTGTTACTGTCATTTTTCTTCCACTATTAATTCCTACACTTCACATCAGAACAAAACATTGCGCCATCTTTGTTCCGCACGAATCGAACCCAGCAACTGGTTGACTTTGCGGGCGGTTAGTGAAGCCGTGCTGAATGCTGAGCTAGTGCATAGGGAGAGAAGTTTTCACTTTTCATCAAAGCTGCACACGACGCTGGTAGTGGCTGCTGTCTTCGAACGTAAACCGATAAATACTGAGCAGTCCAGTACCAGCGGCGTACGAGAGCTTTCATGTAGACAAACAACCGCCCAAACGGCAAGCGGAACCGATCAGTTACAGCCCCTCGAAACGGGAGATGTCAAGTGAAAAAAGCTCTCCCCGCGGAACACACGTGAGCTGTAGGGAGTGCCTTGATTGCGTCTTAGCGAAATGAGGGCATCGAGCGCAAATCCTCGATACCGAGAGTGTCCATCAAACGAATGTCTTCGCAAAAAGCCGCTCATCTAACGCAGAAGAGCATCTACAGAGGCTATCTTTCTATGTACTCCGCAATTTGAACGTCTGTTGTCTAAGGTGCTCTAGCTACCTTAGCTTTTTTCAACTGGGTCTAAAGAACAGAGAGAAGTTTCGAAGCTCACATTTTAGCATTAATTTTCTTTCGTATATTTTTTCCACCTTTACAGGTTCTATGTGCTATCGCCACGATAGTAAATTTTGTACTACTTCTAGTTATAGAGCATATTTTATTTGCTGTCCATATATAATCCCTATTAATGGATAAATTAGCTTATACTTACACAATTACACATTACTTTTAATGAAATTATAATAAAATTAACAGAGTTTTCATAGCGATTGAGGACGGTTATAATGTTTCAAAATTTTCTCTCTGTCTTGAGACCCAGGAATTTGCCGTATCCTCCCTTGTGAAGTTGTGAAGTCCACAACGGCAGTCATATTCAGAAATTGTACCTAAGATCTCACGTTCTACTGAGACCATATGTTTTAAACTAACTTTTCATTTAACTTTGCATTTCCAACATGCGAAAGAAGCTAAAAATTCGATAAATTCATCTTATGAATTCATAGCAAGCAACATGCTAAATGTTTCGCCATGTCGCTCGAATGTACGCTCGTCTCGAGCAACGTTCCCCCATCAACTTTCCCACTTAATCAATATAATTTTTAAAGCTGCTTCGTTCGGTTACCGATCTCGGTTAAACTTGTGCACAAATTACTAACCACAATGCTAAACGCAGCTTCTTATACGACAAATTGGATGAATTTATTGAATACCATCACGCAACGTACCAGAGCTTCACTGACATTCTGTGGAAGTGCAACACCATCATCTGACGCAAATTTTTCACCTCAAAGCAAAATCACACCTTAGCAATAAAACAACAAACTACCATAATAACGGCTAGTGTTTGCTACATACACTGCAAGAATAGTGGCACTGAAAACTATTCAAAATGCGCACCGTGAACTCCATTCACAACAATGCTAAATTCACGCTCACGGCAAAATGATTATCGATGAAAGTACCAAACACGAAATGGTTTACTAATGCAAAATGACGCATAACCTTGCACCTAATTCGCCCAGTTGCCGACAAATTAAGCCGTGCGCTACGAGCTTCCTTACTGACCTCGTGAAAGGGAGAGACTGCATTGTGTGACGCACTCTGTTCCTTTCCGGATTCGAAACTAAACCGCGAAGCACCAGCCAGGCCAACTGTACCGTTCAGTATGTGTGGCGTAGTGAGTGAGAAAGCAATCCCTAGCGGAACCAAACTTAAATTTAACTTTAACGAAACGAAATCCAAATGTAACATAATGGCACGTGGTGGTGACAAATAGCGTTACTTTTAGTTAATTTGATGAATTTATCGAATTTACCTCACCATTCGCCTCATTCATTCGGAAAATCGAACCACCACCATCCATACCACCATCAGCACACCTCACCTCAGTTACTGTAGCACCTAGAAGCCTTTCTCCCGCCTCACCACTGCTCCTTTCCTCTGCACTCCGGCATTCCCAAGAACGGTCAGCAAATTTTTCGGAATTCCCAATAATACCAAGCACCACAATCTGGCCATTGGCCGTGCCGAATACGTCGGGCAAATTGCGAACGAATTGCAACCGTACAACCCGAACCATTCCATCCACCCATCAAAGCATTCCATCGAAAACGGGTCCGTAGCCGACAGGGTAGAGTGCATGTCTCTGCCACACACAGCGCGTCTAGTGGAGAAAGCCGAGTTCAGTTCTCGTGGGAGAGGTCTCGTAAAGAGACACAGTGAGACGATGACGCGAACGTTGGTTGCGCCCGTTCGCCCGTTCAGCTGTATCACCACCAGGCACAACGCACCCCAATCACAGTCTTCGGTGTCGCCGCGCACCGCCGCAGTGCTCCCCCACCAGCACAGCCTCACGTGTATCCGCGTGCCGCCCAAAACACGAACCGCCTAGCTGTGTCCCCAATTCGACTCCGGTCGACAGTTTCGATAGTGTGTCGCCGTGCAATAGTGTTGCGTTCGACACATGACTTACGTATAGTTATACTTACTTCTGCTCATAGTTTCTACTATTTCGGTTTGATTTGATGCGCGTGCATTTGTGTGTATGTGCGTTTTGTTTATTGTCTTCGTTCACTTTCCTTGGTTTACTTTTTCTCTTCAGTTAGTTCTTGGTGATCTGTTGTGGTTTCGCACTCTTTGCCACTATTGGTTTGAGATTTATGCTTCTCGTAACTGACGCTTGTTGTGACAATGTTTTATGAGTGACTGTAGACTGCAAACCCCGTGCCCGGCACCAGATACTGATACGATGTTTTTTTTTTCTTTCGACCAACGAAATGACTACGCAGAGTATGCCACGGTCGGTTACATGGCTAAGCGGATACAGATGCGCAAGCAGCGCTTCATGGCAATACAGAAGATAGCGGAGCAAAAGAAGCAGCAGGCGGCGGACGGAAACCATCCGCCGCCACCGCCGCCGGTGGCCAGTGATCACAGCCATGGTCACGGGCACGGCCACAGCCACACACATCAGCACACGCCGAAGCAACAGATGGGCAGCCGCAGTGGCACGCTTTCTAACGTGCCTCCCAATATGGGCTCTCGCGGCTGCTCCATCGTGGGCCCTCTGTTCCAGGAAGTGCGCTTCAAGGTACACGACCCGAAGGCACACTCGAAGGGCGGCACGCTCGAGAACACGATCAACGGTGGCCGCGGAGGCGGCCCACCAGGTGGCGGAGGGGGAGGCGGCCCACCCGGCGGTCCACCGGGCGGTGGTCCGGACGAGGAGACGGGAGCCCCGCAGCATCTAATTCATCCCGGCAAGGTGAGAGTTCAAGTTCGGATATTCCAAGTATCCAGCTAACTGATATGTCGTTTTTTGCTATAACCCGTTCGCCGTTCCAGGATATCAACAAGCTGCTAGGAATTACACCCTCCGACATCGACAAGTACTCGCGAATCGTGTTCCCCGTGTGCTTCGTTTGCTTCAACTTGATGTACTGGATCATCTATCTGCACGTCAGCGATGTCGTGGCAGACGATCTGGTGCTGCTCGGCGAGGAGAAGTAAACTAACGACAACGACGACGACGAAGGTTACGTGGATGAAGAGGGCGACCAGCACGGCCGGAAGCGGCCAAGCGGCAACAGGAAAGGACGTCTGTGGCAACTGCTCTTATCGGCAGTAGAGCGAGAAAGAGAAAGAGAGGAAGAGAGAGAGAGAGAGAGAGAGAGAGAGAGAGAGAGAGAGAAAGTGGTAGGATTACCGAGAACGTGTAGGGCAGATTAAACAGTCACGCCAATGTGTGTTATACTGATCCCAGGCATCCTTCTTCATCCATTTCCTATGGTCCCCGTCGTCCACAAACGCATCGGTCCAATTGCGCCAAGTTTCATGTATCTGTTCAAATTTTATACGTAATACACCAAACGGGAACGGTACCGGAGGTGATAGTGACCAGACTAGAAAGTAGTCATTGGACAGTGCAGTGCCGCAGCAATGTCTAAACGGGATTTGACGGTAGCGAACATTACACGACGTGGAACTTAAGGGCAGTGTAGCGAAACACTCAGCTCGTCAAAGTAAACGTCGAACCTTCGGTCCTGCTAAACGAAGGCTAGGCAGTAGGCGAAAGGGAACACTGTTAGTAGATTTTACTGTTCAGCTAGAGATTTACTCCTTAGTCCACATTACCGGCTAGCCGCACAATAATAACACAGCGAAACAGAGGAAGCTAAACTAAAATCAAACAAGCGCAAACAACGCATGACAAAACGTAGACAAAAATACGTTCTCTAACACCGCCGCCTACTATGACGGGAAGTGGGAAAGGAATGAATTGCGAGTTGAACGCACTCTCAAGTCTAGAGGCAAACGTTCGTTAGTGTGTTTTTGCCCGTGAATTGCAGAAAGCTATTTTACTTTCGAGTACTTGTTTTCGGTTAAATTAACAAAACTGTCTCGGTGAGCCTCGGTTCAGACAGATAGTCACTGGCAGCACCGAGTACATACGACGGGCTATAACTGCAACCCTATCTTTGCACACTGGCAGGTTGGAGTACCACCCAACGTTTCCTGGGCACTGGAAAGAAACACTTTACGAAATGGCACATTAACACATTCCATTGTTCTGTTTCACCATTCCACCAAGACGTATAGTTTCGCGAGCACTGTGGAACTTAATTTGTTATGATCACTTTTATTCCATTAAGTTTGATGCATTGAGGTTCGGTTGATCGAACCACTAGCCTGAACGGTTTAAAGTATTTATAGTTTGACACCGCTTACGTAAAGTAATCATAAGTAGTTGTGAGAATTGCAATGACTAATCGTCATGTTGACACAGCACTAGTGCTTAAAGGAACGATACTACGCGAACTACATATGTTACGCCTGAGATGACCTTCCAAACTACAAAAGTTATGACCGACCTTCCAGGATCGGGACTGCACCGTAGTTTGTTCGACTTCAGCCGTGACCAAACGTTAACACGGTGTACACATTTCGTCTACTGTTCGTGATGATCCATCCTCCATTAACCGGTCTCTCTCAGTGACTAGGTGAAATGCTTCCAGGACGAAGAATGGCGCGATTGAAAACCGATTAAAACTATGTAAACAAAACGACAGTATTGCCAAATTACTTTACTGGCTAACAATATGTTTAAGCTAACTTAGGTATCACCCCTAACAAGTCCTGCCCTGCCTCAAACTATTTGTATTATAGTTTTGTTTCATTTGTTCACCTTCGTTCAGGTTACGCTACGGCGGCGATGGATTGCATACAGTTACGTTAATTCTTTTCAATCATGGTCGATCGCATTATTCGTCATAGTATCATGTATTGGTCGACTTACTAGGTTAAGTTATTAAACTAGCTGCATAGCTATCAAAATCCTTTCTCCAATTCACCACGACACGCAAACCAGCATGTAGCTCAAAGAAAAATGGTTAAACAAGTTCATGGACGGCGAATCAAACAAAAAAAGAGCAAAAAGTATAGGAGAACAGACAAACGTGATTACTAAAGATGTTGTTTCCGAAATTTTATAGTTATTCTATCACCTATAGGGGTTTGTTAGAGTCAAAAACAAATGAAGAAAAAATCTTATTCAAACAAATTAACAAATGTATATGTAGACATTGATTATTCGGCACCAGTACCATTTCACGAAGGTAAACAAATCTGACTAAATGAAATAAAAGGATAGTATATTTTGAAAGATTTCCACGGCAAAATCTTCCACCACAGTATCCCCTCGAGTTTACCTGGTTCTATAGCGTAAAGCAGCAATACTACATTACTTGCCATCGAGCGCATAGAAAACATTCGCTCGTTTAGGCGAATAAACAATTTACACGCCTTACTCTCGAAACACGCATTCGGACGAACTCACTCGAACTCGAGCTGGAAATTCATAAAACGTATCACTTTCAAATTGGTTGCAAGGAAACAGATTTCTTTTTCAAATTAAGCACCACTTTCATTGCTTTTCTATTCAAATACTTATCTGAAATCCGTTTACGCCACTCTCGATACAAAATTCCTTTTTCTTCTACAGATTCTCATCATGATAGAACTAGTAATTCCTAAAGAAATATCTTAGTGTTTCTTAATTTCGCACCAACTTTTCAGTTTAAAATTGCTAAAATAGTTTCAAAATTAATTTCGTGCAAATAAATTGAAGAGAACTTAAACTGAAGAGTGATCACGATGAAAGGAACTAACGTCGCATGCGTCGCCAATGACAAGACAAACCAATATCCGTAGCGCAAACGTTCAGGGGAATCAATTATTACTTAATAGAATTACCGAACGAGTTGATAGCGTATGAATGATACTCTTACCGGGCAAAATTACCTGACACGTACTCTGCTGGGGTTGTATTATGGTAAGCTTCTCATTGTTCATCGTGCTGTCTAGACGAGGAAAATGTCGTGGGTTTCGAAAAGTTTATGATTCCAATCGTTTAATATATGCAATGTTCCATTTTCTTATAGTATCAGTTTTCGATTGTTACCATTTATTGCATTCTCTTCCGTTCATGCCGTATAAAATGCCTTCACCAATCGGCTTCAAATGGTTTAGTCAATCCAATTCGGTCGATTGTACGCTTACCTATTCGTTACCCCATATCGCCAATGTCTGGGAAGTAAACATACCGATGTAGCAAAACAGGCTGTCTCTGCATCGGCTTTGGTAATACTTCATTGTTACATGCAAAAGGATATATGTTTTATGCTGCAACGAAAGCGTTTCAAAATGGAAATAAAATTCGTAGACAGCATGAGATAAGAAAAGAAACGAATTGATGCAATAGTAAATTAAAATCAAAAAAGAGATACAAACACAAGTGACAACTACAAAGAAAACCCAAAGAGGATTCATGAAACAAAATGTAAAGTTAAGAAGAGTATGGTGAATGTAATCAACCATAAAACCAAGTAAACGACACAAAAAAGATATTTACTCGTCAAATATCTGTAGATCATGTGTCTTTTCACACAAGGTTCCGATTGAAGTTTTGATTTCAACTGAACCTAGAAAGAACTGCTCAATTATTTTTCGAATAAACGAATCAACAAACAAACAAAAAATAACTGCAAATCACTCGCATCGCAATGCGTGAACGAAACGGACGAACGGGGGAGATGGATGAGAAGATAATACATGTAAGCACAGAATAGAAATTATTATTAAAATATCCACTAATATATGAGGAGCAAATGTAGTCAAAATAAAAATGAAAAAAAAAAGTTACGTAGGAGGCACGCGGTTAGATGAATGTTAAATAAGTTACCTTGAGTAAACAAAATACTAGCAAACGTACACACTTTCACAACAACACGTACATTCACAATCTACATGCAAAACCAATTTTAACTGCAGAAACAATGCTAGGCACTAGAAGCGAAAGAAGTGGTGAGATAAGGACAAGTTTGTACTTTCGATTTCGATACGATAAAATTAATATCGAATGCACTAGGTGGTGATATCCGCAACACAAAAACTACTTTATGAGAAACGCAACAAATGCATGAATGGATGAAGCATGAAAAAACTCTAGCAAACAAGCATGTTACAACAATGACAGACTTCGAAAATAGCAAATGCAAGAAAACAGCGCGTCTACAGAAATCCATAACTCATATTAGTGAAGGTGAAGGATAATGCATGCATTGAGTTTTAAGGTATTATACATGTTTTCCCATAAAAGCGATTTAAGTTTTAGTAAAAAAATAAATTTATTCAATTCCCGAATGGCTTTGTTAACGTTGTTTTATTTCAATGCTGAAAAACTAACTAAAAGTTCAAAGAAACCATTAAGGTTTCTCTCCATGGTTAACGAAATTCATTTTGGTCATACTATACTCACCTATTTTGCGCTAACCTTCACCAATTGCAAACGAGCAAGCAAAGAGCGTAGGATAAATCATCAAAACTCACAAAAAAAGAAAAAAAAAACTCAAAAAGAATCGTTTAAAAACACACAAAAATAAATTTTCAGCAAACGTGAACGCACTTATGAAATTCGGATAACTAGTAGCAGTAGCAAACGTTCGATCTCTTTCCTGCAAATAATAAACTCTAAACTGTAAGATACCGAAAAAGCGCAACTGCTTCATGAAGCCATAGAAATGCAAGCAGAATCAACCAAACAACTCAATCGTTCATTGTTTGCTCACTAACAAACAAAATTTCAAGGACCAGATTAGAAAAACCGTTTATTTACAAAATGTTTACAAGTAATCAATGTTATTTTCCCTTCAAACTCTCTGGATGGTTTGAAGAACAAGTTGTGATGCTTCTAATTGCCAGATTTTTCAGTGCAAAACTTTGTGTGAACTCATCACATTTGACATTGTCACATCCACTATCAATGTTCGTCTTAATTTCTCACCGACAATGAATGAATGACATAGATAAAATAGCTAAAATCAAAAAGAAAATTATGAACGTAAAACAAATAACCGCACATGAACAGCAAATGTGATGAAATTACCAGAGCATTCGTAAAAACCGCCGTAAATAAGAAAAATCAACACAAAGTTTGACAACCGAATCGTATCGTGTCGCGAAAAAGTGTAGTACAGATGATATTGAAAACAGAAAAACTTAAGTAGTGACAAAAGATGAAAAGAAACAAATGTGTAAGTATGTGTTAAATACTCACCATATTTCAACTAGTGAACTACTTCGAAATGCAAGTATCATAATTAAAAACGGAATTATATGCAATACTTCAGCAAAACTTGTAGGAAATGATGAGGTAAAAAATATGTCCATAAAACATGGAAGGAAGGGACGGATGCGATGAAAAAGCAAACGAGAAAACAAGCATATACATAAAACATATAAAAAATATATAAACATAAAAAGTCAAACAGAAAAACACAAGAAAAATTCTAAATAACTATAAAGTTTTTTATATAGGAATTTAATAACTAAAAGAATACACAATGGCAGAAGAAATCTGAATTGGATCCGTTACAGTGCGCTGTAACCGATTACAAAAAAAACACGTGAAAGCAGTAAAACCTAATATAAAACACCCATAGAACCTACACACGCCGCAGAAATAGAAAACAACCGCAGCTAAATTCGAACAGTATTTGTAAATATTTTAGTTTTCGAGTGAAACCCTCCCGACTTGTATCACGGATAAAGTACAGAAACAGTGACAAGCATACTAACAGCAAAACGTGGGATGGGAGCAAGCAAGCCAAATAAACGAGGTAAAATTGAAGAAAGCCCGAAACAATAACACAATGTTCCACTTGCTGTAGCGAAACTAAAGGAACAATGATATTGCACTAAGCTGATTGCAAGCATAAGTGGTAGCCAAAGCTAGCACCGATACTACAATGCACGCTCAATTTCCGATATATTGTACATCAAGTACGAGGCAAATTAAGCGTTAAAATGACAGAACACAATGTAAAGCGACAACAGAAAAGAAAGCAACAACGTTAAAGCTCAAGCTATACAGCGATAGTTGGTGAAAGTAGCCCGTTTTTTCGAAACAAAATGTAACCATAATATTCAGCATGATACAGAACAAATGATGCATACATATTCCAGTTTTTATTACCAAACTCTTACTAAAGCTTCGTACGTAACATACTCGTAACGCAAAGCAAACCAGAGCAGATTAGGCCTTTAGCTGGTATTTTTCCATCGGTCTGCCTACCGTTAGATGGTTATACACTTTTATCCACCAATGGCCATGGCCATCGAATGCCATTAGTTCAATATTCAAATAAAACTCGCAAAACACAGAAACAGAAGCCAAGGAAGAGCAACCAAATTTCTTTCGATGTTCACGGATAGTAATGTTCGCGAGCAACAAATAACGCAAACCGAACCAAGTAAATGTCACAAAATAAGACCGAACGTGAGAACTGCCGTCGGACAATGCTGGCAGAATATAGGCGAATATTTTCCAACTGGAATGGAGCTGGCAAAGAAACGACTGTAACTTGCACGCATTACAGCACTTGAACTATCAAATCGGGTAGTCAAATGGTTACGAACGATATGTTTTCTTACAGCGACATAACAACAGACAAGGCGAAACAGAAAAAGCACTGACGAATAAGAAACTGTTCTGATATTGCCATGGAACACAAGACTCAAAAAGGCAAGATTGTTCGTACATAATAATTAAACACTAAACACTAGCTGCACGTGTTCGAAAACGGAGATAAAACGGAAACATGCAAAAACTAAACAAACTAAACATATTTATTGTTGAATACTTGATTTAGTCTAAGTAAATCGTTTTTTTCGTACTATTGTTTTGTATTGCGTTAGGACGTTTTAAAAATTGAAATGAGAGTTGTAGAAAACAAACAAACAAACCAATGAGAGTAAATATAATATACAAAACAAAACACTTCTACAGACATACGGAGACACGGAGCAGTGGACAAAAGAAAGTTAAAACCCAAGTAAAAAAACAGGAACACAAGTGACATATGTATCGTTTCGTCATAACTTTAAATGAGAAAAAGAAAAAATAAACAAATTTAAATAAATCAAACCTTCTTTATATATTGAAGCAGCGATGCGAACCAAAACCACTGAAAGAAACTTAATCCAAACACACAGGATGCAAACGCAATTAGGTAATTGCATACATTGCTACCTTTGGTAATCCAAAGCTCAGCGAGCGAAAGAACGAAATTTACATTTACTCTTGTAGAATTAGATAGCAACAAGCGTCTACAACAGAAATAGAAACAAAACGAAAACAATGATGATAAACTTTCCGTCGCGCCATTGTTTGTGTTTCGAAAAGAAGAAATCAAGAGAAGCAATACACGAAATACTTTATCGAATGTTCTGCTAGACAAATTCGACAAATGTAAGCTTTGAGTATTTTTTGTACACATAACTTCAATCTTTCCATTGACTACAATAAGCGTAGAGCCTCAGAGGAACTAACTAGAGCGTGAAGATATTAAGGCATGCAGTTCAAGGCATGCAGGTCAAGCCAATGCAGTTCAATAGGCGAATGATTTTTTTTGGTACGTATGACCAAAGGTTTGTAATGTTAAATCGAATAATAATTCTACCAAAGCAAACAGCAAAGCAAAACATTCGACCTCGATTTGATAGAAAATGAGTTAAATTGCAACAAATAAGTGAAGTAACTGCGCATGTCTGTTTTTATGTTTTCTTCGCATCGACGGTTATATTCAGTCAGCTGGTAGCTGTCAATGTTTAGGACTCTCTTGAGCAAATTTGCTTCTAAACGCAGTGTTCTGGAGATGTCGGAAGCCATCACGGCGAATCTAGCCTAAAACAAGGCGTACGGAGCCCGGTGTTGCATGGTCATGCTTCGTTTCTCACTCTACCGGTTGGTCGTAGTGTTGTGTGTTGTGATCATCAGCTACACAATCATCCATTGGTGGCAGCTAAAGCTTGACCAGAAATCAGTCGGTCATCCCTTCCAACACACCTGCAACAAGACCGAAATGTACCGCCACGAACTGGAACGACTATTCGAAAGGGTACACCGATTACTGGTGCAGCACGGCCTCACGCACTTTCTCTGCTACGGTTCACTCTGGGGTCAGATACGCATGGCAAGGATGCTGCCGTGGCGAGAGAAAGCCGAGTTCTGCATTTTAAACGACGAGCTGCTGCGGCACGAGGAAGCCCGTTTCATGCGCAACTTCCACTCAAACGAGCTCCGAATACACTACCTGCACTCCGAAGGCATTTATAGGATTTTTGCAAATGAGCCTACTTCCCGCCATTACAGTGTTCCTCCTTTTGTCGAACTGATTGTTTTTCAACTCGATGACACGGTAGGACGGTACAAAGTTTCAATAGCACGCCCATACGAAAACAGCGATAGTTGATGTACCGATTATTCTTTTGCTTCAGCAAGGAATGTACAAGCGCATTGGATGGAAACGACGAATCCTGCCGCCACAATGTGATTGGACACCATCACTAGACTGTTTCCCCGTTAACCTGCTGCAGGGCTCATTACCGAGTCGGCCGCTCGGCAATTCATTGTACACCGTGCCTATGGGTGGAATCGAACTGCAAAAGTACCATTATCCCGAAAACTGGTGGAAGGATGTGAACGTACGTAACTGCAATCTTAACTATCCCTAGACTTAAAAAGAAATTTACTGCCCTCTGTCCGTGCTGATAGGAAGATGTGCTAAACATGGTTTGAAATTTGTTTTGTTATTTTTCGAAGATGTTATAAGTAACCGATTTCCAGCTTCAGTCATTCATGTTGGAGCGAGAAGGCAAAACTGACCTGATTTCCTGGGAGATGTAATTCGAAGCATCAATGAATGGTCAACAGTTGTACTGAAACAAAATGATAACTATATGCTATCCGATGTTCAACCTTTCACTTTTTCTACGGTTCCATTACATTTGACAGAGGACCTTTATCTTCATATGATTATGGCAGTAATAGACATGTGAAGATTTAACAAATTTCCCAAAATAAAACTCATTGTAGGCTCATTTTTATGTTATTCAACTGTTTCATCGCATATACAGGTGTCGAAATAGGTTTTATTTTTTTCGTCCATGTCGGTTTCTAGCACTGTATTTGCTGTGAGAGCACGGTTGTGTGTGTTCTGCTATTGCCAGTAGATTTTTTTTTATTTCGAGTGATGCTGGGCAAACTTCCTACTTCCTGTTTTTTTTACTTGAACAAACTTTCCGAAAATAAAAAGCGTGCGCATGGAAGATAAATAAATTTCTCAATTTCAACATTCAATTCATGCTTGATGGACTTTTACATACATTTTCAAGGCATGCCATGATCGTGCTTGTGTGCTGAACTGTGGGCTTATGTGTGGTTAATTGACGCCAGCCAAATGTGTCAACGAACAACATAACCATAACCGGTGGTGTTCGCCGAGCACAAAGCATTGATTCATATAACCCAGAGGTCGGCCTGCTTTCTACTTAGTCGAATAATTGACTTAGCCAGACGAAAACAAAGCATTCATCAAAGGACGTTCTTGACAAAATATGGTTTACGAGCCCTGATCATGTTGCCCTGACGACGGACCGCAAATACGAGCAACAGGAAATCAATAACAAATAAGTATGAAGTATATTTTTGACAAGATTTATTTGCCACGCTGCTTTTCGAAATGCAGACAAAAACGCTAACTTGAAACCGAAACCTTTCGACATCATCCCAATTTCATAGGAATCATGTTTGTGCCTTGAAATAAAATTTTCAAAATTGCTGTTTAAAATATTCTGTACAGGCGTCCGATGACGTGCAACAGTAACGCAGGACACTCGCACTCATTGCCAATGCTTGCCGCAAATTTGGAAATCCTATTTCTACTGCCCTATCAGATGGGGCCATCGATGCGTTTGCTTAGTGTTGCTCCATACAATTCACGTGCCATGCACGACCACAGACCATGTCTTCTAGACATCGGTCCGTTTTACTAGAGAGAATCACTGAGAACGGGAAAATTCCCCAGAACCGCTCTAAACACTATCAATGGCCGCAAATAATTTGGCATCGGCACTAAGCACCACATGGCGCGAAACACACGCCACAAATGGCAGCGGGCAACACATCTACACAGCGTTCCACACAGCAGCTACCTGTTGGGAGTCTTTCTATATTCTGAATCAGCATGTATGTTGTTTTTCGAACCGACTTCCACCACCTCTCACTAGTACTCTCTCGTGTTTCTTTGCAACTGTTTTCTCCGCTGTGCAGTGCAGCCATAGACGGCGAGGCTGGTGACGGGGAGAAAGTATAAACTTAACAAAACTCTGTACTCAGCAAATGGTGCATAGATGCTGCGACTGACTGACTGTCCACGAACAGATACCTTTGCTTGAAATTCCACCAAAGTCTTTACATATGGCGCATCGCGTCCCCAAAGCTATTTCTCTCTGATGAACTGCGCCTCGCTGTCGCTCAATGTTTGCATTGTTGTCTAACACGCTAAACCAACAATATTATAAACTTAGTAATGTCGATGACATCCGCGGTGGAACGCTCCGAGCGGACCCGATCCTGGACCTGCACAATCTCCCTCAACTACCACGTCCACACCACTTCGCAACTTAGTTCGTTCGCCGTACATCGGTAAGGTGATTCGTATCGTTCGAGTGCATCGTGTTGTAGCTCATCGCACCGTAAATGCCGGCTCCCGATAGGGCCGGCAGTTCTGGACCACCTCGCGGAATCAATCCACCACTGCTAACACCACTTCCTGCTGCTGGTTTAGTGTCGACCGCCGACAAATTACCGCTACCTTCCCGCTCGGAGCGAATCAGCAAACTGGCACTCCCAATGCCACTGCAGCCTCCAGGCGACGCTTCTGCACTCACAGACGTAGCCGCCGGAATCATCATGTACCGCAGTTCGGTGATCGTGGCCGCCTTGCTTGACGCATCCTCTGAAAGTAGCGGTTCCGTTGCTAACGCTCGGGTGGTTCCTGCTGGTGTCACGACGCCACAACCGGACGGTTGCTTCTTGGTCCGTGAAAGCATATACTTGAAAAATTCGTAAGTCGACCAACAAATGGCGGTGGCTGGCATCTGATAGAGCACCCGTGCCTGCATCCCTTTGAAGAAACCCATCGGTCCGGCCGTGGCGTAGATTTTCTTCCCAGCTTCCAACAACCCGCGCGTCTTCCCGGCACCATCCTCCTGTGTGTTCAGTAACGTCTTGCACACGTCGAGCGGTGTGGTAAGGGCGGAAGCGGCCGCTCCAGCCACTCCGCCGGCGACCATATGCACCGGGGGGTTGTAGTTATTGTCTTTGTTGAGCAGTTTCTGGAAGAATTCATACGTCGGGAACTGGATCGCCGAGTAGGGTATGTTCATAACGAGCTGCGTCGAGTAGGAGCGATAGAATGCACGGAAGCCCTCCGTCCGGTACACCTGACTGGCACAGTGCAAGATTGACCTGTACGGTGAATTGTACATCTGTAGCCGCTGCTTTACCACGTCGGCCGGATTTGAGACAGCATCGTGTACGAGAGTAGCTGCAGCCGCCGAAAGCATATAGTTGACGTGATCGCGATCGGACACGGTGGCGATCAGCTCCTTCGAGCATTCGTACGCTCCGAAGTAAAGTGCGTGCGCCGGGCCCGCACCGGCCACGACCGCCATCACACCGCGGAACGGTCGTAGCGGACCCTCGGTCCGCACCATGTCACGCAGTGTTGACATGATCGTGTCATGTGCCCTCATGTGTGTGAGCGATTGCATGCGCGTCTTGACGGAGTCGAGCGGATACATGACACAATGCTCCATTATACCGGCAATCGCACCGGCAGTCATGATGGCCGTCACGCTCGTCGTCGGTAGCTGCTCATATTCGTCCGAATTCATGACATACGCCGTGCCACGAAAATCGTGTGATGTGTGTGTGTGAGTGATGAGGGGTCGCAAACGAGGACAAAGGATACGTGATTGGCCGCACACGAAAAACGCTGTTCACTCCTCCACCCTCTCTCCGGATGCTAAGTTCCAAACGCACTCGGTACTCCGAAAGGCGTGTTGACCATACGGCAGCAAGAACTCAAGAACCCTCTTTCGGAGTTCTAGAACATTTCTCCTTCGTCAAGCAGTACTGCACGCTACCTAAAAAAAACCATATAAAAAAACGTACACATAAGCAAAGACATACAAATGAATAGCTCGATCCGAAAGTAGAAGGTTAGATAAACAATACAAATTTTCATTAAATGTACAAAAACTAGAATTCGTGACCCATTTCGTGGAATAAAGCGTTCTGAAGTTTCACTAGACCAAAGGTGCACTATAGCGATATTTCGGTCGTTGGTCTCCGCTTTCAACTGAGCTTATTCAATTTCCTTCCTGTAACACATCGTTCAATAAGTCCCGAGACTACCATAGAAATGGCGCTAATAATGCCATTCATATACCAGGGTTCGGAAGTACCAACCTTCAGATGAGGTGTGTCAAAATTTGATGTAATTCGAAGCATAACCAAGAAAGCTATAGTGGTTAAAGTGACGCTACTTTTGCAATCCTGAAAAAATGGACCAAAACAAGTTTCGTGTGTTGATAAAACATTGTTTTCAAATGGGGAAAAAACACTGTTCAAGCTCAGCAATGGCTTGAAAAATGTTATCCGTACTCTACTTCGTCGAAACCAACAATTTTTCGGAGGTATGCTGACTTCTATGCGGTCGTGCTGATAAAAATGATGCGGAACGTTCGGGTCGGCCAAATGAGGCAGTAACTCCCGAAAACATCAAGCAAGTATTGAAAATCGTGATGGGTGACCGCAAAATGAAAGTGCACGAGATAGCTAAGATGATGAACAATCAACTGGTAGTGCATTTACTATTTTGTACCAAAAATTGGATATGAAAAAGGTTTTTTTCAAATGGGTGCCGCGTTTGTGCACATTGGAACAAAAGCCACCATGGCACAATTTAATCAAAACGATGACCAAATTCAACGAATTAGGCTTCCAACTGCTTCCTCATCCTCCGTATTCGCCGGATCTGGCCCCCAGCGACTACTGGCTCTTTACGGATATCAAAAAGATGCTCCAGGGAAAAAGATATGGCTCGAATGAGGAGGTGATCGCTGAGGGTCATTTTGAGACAAAAAACAAATCGTGCTACAAACATGGAATTAAAAAAATAGAGAAGTGTGGAATGGTTGTATTACACTTTAAGAAGAGTATGTTGATGAATAATAAAGAATTTTGCCGATAAAATGTTGTTTTCATAGTTAGTCTCGGGACTTATTGAACGATGTGTTAGTCGCTATCTTTTGCTACATCCAACAAGATGGTCATTTCGAACGTGCCTTCTTCTCGGCCATCAACTTCGTACGTACACCCTGCAAGATAAGAAGCAGCTGATTGCCAAATGCGGTTTCCATTTCGTACGCGAAAGTTATTGCCCTTCGATTGCACAAAACCAAAGACCAAATCCTCTTCTCTTCTCCACCGTATCTGACCCACCGAGGTCAAGTGATAACTTAATTGCAACGTTGATAATTACGTTGCCCCGCTCATAGTGCCAAGAAGCAGAAACGGCAGTGCAAAGTGCATACGGTTGCTTTGATTTGAATTTCCTAATTCGGTAGAATATTGCTCTTGCGCTCACGGAGGACACTTTCGCAACGATCGCCTCGCAACACATAATGTTTCATCGTACGTTTGAGATGGATTTCTTTTATCAAACTGATGGCTTTAACGACAAAAGAAACACCGTTTTTTTCATCGCTCGCAAGTAAACCGCATATTATGCTGGTAGCGCCTTTTGCGCGATAAGTTATCGAGTCAAAAAAAGCAATTGAAAAACAACTGTAAATAAGGTCTACAAGATGCTTACACTACAATCAGTACAATCACAATCACAATGTTCACAATTCCATTGTTTGTTCTCAATGCACAAGACGAGCTTCGATAACAATTAACATATCCATCAATGATGTGTTTTTTGTTGAGAACGTTTAACCGGCGTAATTATTCTCCCTCTGCTGGTCGCAACGAACGATATTAAGACGCACTGTCGATGGATTCGGAAGAGGAACTGAGGCGATTGCAGTGCCCGCCGGTGATCAACTTGTGAATTGCTACCAACTGTATGCTAGTTATCTGCTTCACTCAGACATGTTACTCAGAGAACACGGCACCACACACAGCCATGATTGGAGAACGAAACGCCGGCGACGCTCATACAGACGCAACAATCCTTGTGGCTGCTTTGCCCTTTTTTTTTTTTGAACTGATAAGCCTCCATTCCAGATGAAGCTTCCTCACCGTTTCTCCATTTTCAATGGATAATGAGGGCAACACAATAGTGTATAAAACCGGAACGACTCACCGTAGCCGCGAGCGACCTTGGCGAGTTAGGGGTGTCGGAATACCAAACTAGTAGAATAAAACGTATGTTCCACTGACACCGAGAAACTAGTAACCTATTCAGTTGTTATGACACTTTCTTAACAGGTTTATGAACCTGTAGCAGCTTTTTCTGTAACTCACATCCTCACCAATTATCTATTTAAAAGTTGTTCCGTTTTCGGGCTTTCTTTGTAAGCAATGCATCGTTGTAACATTTAAAAGCCATAAAAAGCCATAAAAATCCTCTAAAACAATCTGTATAGGGAAGCTCAATTTGTTGATTGTTACTATCTCAATCCTCGCGTGGTCACGCAAAAGCATATCTATTTGCCCGTGAATCGATCGGGATGGTGAGAAACTGCACGCACAATTCATCGCTGACACGAAATTGACAAAACGGTGTTTGTCAGTTACTCGGGAATTCGGGGATTAGGGCAGGATGTTAGCCACTTTCCTTTAAAGCCTTAAAATTGAATAATGCAGCAATTGATAAGAGTTATTTACTTTTTCCGAATTAAGAAGAAACGAAAGAGGGGAAAATGAAGATAAAATACATCAGGTATGGTGCAAGCTATACGTTTACACATTTTAAGATGCAGAGACAAAATGCACTCTCATCTTCAGGTACCATCACGGTAACCGTAGTGCTTGAACCACTTTTGGTTAAAGCTATTTTTTTGCAAACAAATCGACATGTCACGAAGAATCGACGACTATTTTGTACATTATATTTTGTGCAATGGAAATCAAATTATATCGAATTGATGAATTGCAATTCGAATTGAATCGAATTGCAAGATTTACAAAAAATCACAGAATGACCATGGCCTGACCATGTGGTAACCTGAACCATGATGAAACGAATAAACATCAGGAGACTAAATTCCAATTTGTGTGTTGAATTTTGTTGTTCCACAAAATTTCGGTTTCCTTTCCGGGAACACCTGAACGATCCAAAAGATCGGTTCAGCAACCATTCGGTGTGCTGTTATTCTGTTCTGTGATGGTGATGAATGAAAAACGTTATTCCTCATACAAGCGTTTTACAAAACGTGTACATTACGCTAGTGTATCTGCGGTTACGATGGTCTAGGCACGTACACCGACGACGCAAGATCGCGTACATGCTAGAGCGAGGATGGCTTTATATGTGGGGAATATTCGTCACTAGTGATCTTTTGCACGGATTCGATACTCTTTTTGTGTGACGTACAGCATCATAGAGCAAAACTGTCATGTATGAGTGGCATAATAATTTACAATGAATGAACGTTTTAAACGCCGCAAGCGACCGTATGGTGTATTGAAACGTGTTCAACTCGATCTCATTAACTACGACGGTTAAGTAACAACGTCGATCGTATAGGCACCAGCAAGTTAACGAGCCATACTCACTAGAGGTTAATGCAATTTTGATAGACTGGATAGCGAATATACTGGTCAGTGCAGCATTGTTTAAAGAATCTGTTAAAGTGCCACGAACGCTGCTCTCAACAATAGCGTCGCCATTGGTGGTGAGTATCAGAAAGCTGAAATTAAATGAATTTGTGCCTAGAATGTAATGTGTCCACAGGAAATGCCGAAAATGATTAGTAAGAAAGTAAATCATTTTTTTCCAATAATAAAGAAAACCTAAAAATACGTCGTAGATTCCATTTGGTGCCACAACATTAACAACGACCAACGCAACTACAGTGACTGAAAGTTGCGTAAGTCATCCTCGACCGGTGGGTCACATGCAAAGAAGATTCGTGAAAGCTGGCAATTCCTATTCTGTGTACTTTTCCACTACGTGAATTACATCGGAAAAAAGATAGATACATTTTTTTTTTGTCGAGTTTTGTAGCAACATCCTGGGCGTACAAATACCTATCCAGCATCAAATTAAACTCAACTTATACACAAAGCGCAGCGGGAATAAAATCTACAAACTTTACATTTCGCTGGCTACGGATTAACCAATGTGTCTTTGCAGCTTACGACTTTCTATAAGTAAGAATCCTATGCTAGCATCTTTAGCACCTTTTTAACTATTTAAAACACATCATTTGGCAACATTGTATTTGTTAACATTTTCGCAGGAACTTTCAATTCATTCAACAAGTCATGCAAAGTGTGAAGTATTAATTTCGACATATGCAAAAATGTATCTTTCTTGTAACTCCAACCAGTACCCCTTACTGTGTTACTGATGCATTGAAAAAGGCCACAAGTACTACTAATCTAAGGTCGTGTTAAAAATAAAACCAAAACACGCACACCACACCAATGACCTTAACGGAACCCGCAAAAATCAATAAAACGTCGTACCGGCTTCTAGACCCAAAATCGTTAGCCATTTTGTTCACGTATACTACAGACCAGAAAGGTAACCACTGAGAAAGGTATTGACTCGATACGAGGCAAAGTCAAGCTAGGACAAATCAAAGCACGATGAAAAAGATCAACAGTAACATAAACGAAAAAAAGACAGCAATAGAAAATATAATAAAGATACCAATTGTTTGATTCGTTTTATGTACCCAATACAGTAATTCGACAATGAATTAAATTAATGTGTAGACTATCACCTTTTGAACAATTTTGAACGTATGAGCTGTATTGATAGTAATGGTTTACAGTAATTTTTCAATAACATTACTACCACTGCGGTGGATATCGCACGCAGCGTGACTATCGAAAAGATGGTGGAAGTGGGACTGCTGCGAAACGATAACGTTATCTGTCGAACGATTAGTCAAACTTATAATTCGACACGCACAATAATATGACGTTACAGGTGCGTGAACAAGCCACGCCACGTTGACTTTAAATAAAACCAAAATATATAAAAAGTTTCAACTCACCACCCTATCAGCGTGTTGTATGCTTTGTGTAGGTAATTTCGTTCCTGGCAATCTTTAATGATGTTGTGATTATGATGCTTAGGAACGTCCTTATTCACCAGTAATAAATCGGCCATTCAGTGATTGTAGTGCAAATAATACGACAAATTTTTTAAGCTTCACATCCAGTTCAAATTACAACCACCAGCCAAAATACTAAAAAGAAAAATACAAATGAAAGTCAAGTACGAGAGTAAAACTGTTATCAAGTTTTTCATTGCTATACAGCTTCTTCCGAAATAGGTTGCAATAACAAAGTGCTCAGAACATCTTTACAGCTAAAAAAAAGGTGTCAGAGTACAACACATCTATATATATAAAAGAGTACCGCGCTATTTTCTGTTTACTTATAACTCAAGAACGGCTGAACCGATTTGGCTGAAAATTGGTGTGGAGGTAGCTTAGATCCAAGGGCACCAGATAGGATACTTTTTATAATCCGATCGCGTCACAATGAAGCCACAATACGCACAATGTGTTTTTCTCCCCCCCCCCCCCTCCCCTTTCCCCATCCAAATAAGGTCGACGCGATCTCTCCCGCTGAGGCGGCATCGACAAACGATAGACAGAGAGCGAAACAGCAAGCAATTGTCTCTCTCTTGCGTATGCTTACACTCTCTCTCGCAAACGCCGAATAGTTTGGCAAATTGTCAGCCAGTGAGAGAGTCTCCAGTTATATTCTCGCGATCCGCCACTGTGAGCAATTGTTTAGCGACAAAGGCGGATCTCCTTTCTCATATCTCCTTTCATCCTTCGCGTCGTAAAAAAATTAACGTGCGTGGAGATAATATTGAATACTTCATTTTAAACACTTGCTTTTTCGGGAAATAATTTTAATCGTAGGGAAGCATTCCCCAGTAAGTATTTACTTAAAAATAGTGAAATTGTACCGTACCGTGTTTTGTTTGGGGAAAAATGTGAAGATTCGTGTCAATTCCAGCAATGATCTTCAGGTGAATAAGGAGATACCAGCTAACAATTAGGAATGCCAGCGCCAAATCGTGAACTGAATGACGTATATAATCGAGATGTTTGGCGCATGTTGCGAGATGTTTTGGACGGGCAATGACTTTACTGTCCTGAAATTTCCGCCAAACACTGCCAGTAATTCCAAGATCAGCTGACGAAATGAAGTGCTTCTCTTCTTATTGGACAACGACCGTTGAACGGTTTTAGCCTGCACCAACCAGCGACAACGTTAATCTCTGATACTCTTTCTAAACGTTCGTTTTTACGGGCCGGGTTGTTAGTCCCGCGCCAACCCCCTGGAACGCCGGAATCAGGAATCGAACCCATGGCCAGCTGCGATACAGGGACGAGCGTTACCGACTGCTCCTATCACCGGGGGCCCATTGCCTCTGGGGCGAAACAGAGTTCGCCGGGCCTGCTAGTTATTTAATAAAAGAATAACTCTATTCGTATGAAACGAAATCAAAACTCTCACATATGCTGTTTGTACCAATGGAAACCCCAAGTATTTGCACAAACTAAACGACAAAGGACAGTTAATAATGTTTCGATGTTTAGGATTGCTAAAAAGTAAGGATTGCAATCCACAAATTGAAAAAGAAGAACAAATTCTTATGTCTAATATAAGACATGAAGTTTACAAGTACATATTATTTGAAGATATGAACAAACCTGAATATGCACTTGGTACTCCAAAGCAGACCTATTTTCATGTCGAAAAGCGATAACATCTACTCAAATAATGACATCATAAATCTGTTTGTAAAAGTTTGCGTGGTAAGATACCGAACACATTACGAGTTGCAAAGGAAAGATACATATTGCTCTTCCGAAGACACAGTCGAGTAGTTGAAGGTGCTGGTGAAGTACGAAAGATAACAACTGACATATTTATGAATACTTTTAGTCATTGTCTGATAAAAATATGCCTCTGTATAGAAATAATATTAGATGCTTCTTCATGAGAAACTAATAAAAATTGTGTAAACTCTAACAAAGAAGAAAAAATTGAATGTTTTATTGCTAACCAACTAGATCAGCTAGATTCAACTAAATTTCATGTTGGTCAACGTAAATAGCAATGGCACAATTCGACATCGGACTTCCTCTTCATTTAATTCAATGTATGTTCTTTCTGGATCCATAATCGAGAACCGGTTTGCTAATAATTTCCTCCCTATTCTTCCATATTTTTCTTTTCCACTTCTAAAGAACTTGTTTCAATTCAGCCTTTTGGTTACCTCAATTTGGGAATAAATGGACTCAAAACAGTGTGCTGTTCCTTGCGAAGCTACAGCGGTTCAAAAATCGAATGCAATAGTCATGAAACCAGTCGAAATTATCACTCTCGTTTCAGTTATGCTCTTGATCGATTCTTATTTCTCGGAGGTCTGATCTGAGGCTCTACAGTAGCCTTTGGTAGGCCAGCGTCACAAAAACGAGCTCAGGGTCAACGGGCAAGCATGCAAGCTTATACTCTGCTAAGCATTCGTTCCCCCGGAACTACTTTCATTGGCATTGAAAGGAAAATGTTTGATAGCAATATTGATTACTGTGTAGGATGGAACACCTTCAGCAAAAACGGCAGTTCATAAATGTTGCATACAACGGCACACTTTGTTTTTTACTTAATTCTATCGATTACCCATTACTACGGCGAACTGTTTCGAGTCACTACGTTGAACGGTTCAAACACTAAGAACTCAGGACGAACTACCTAGTGAAACGCCTACTTTGAAGTGAAATTTAACAAATTTGATCACGAATTAAGTAAAGGTTAGGGTCACCAGCAAAATGGACAAATGAATGTTGTCAAAACCAAACAGGCTGCTATGATCGCTGATATCAATTGCCATCGTTTGTTGTCCGTTTTGTTTACTTTTGTAAAAAAACGAATTAACATGGCAGGAGATTCTATGGTGTTTCTTCGCGGTGGCCCGTATCTACGATTCCACAAGTAAACGAATCCAATTGGTTTCGGCACGAAGTGAAACTGTAGTTATTGCCGACTGCTTAGTCACTCGCCTGACTTTGCGTAATCACCGTTGATACGACAGTTTGAATCGCCACCGTTTCGCCGTATCACGAGGAATGTTTAACTCAGTGTAGGATGTGTTTTAGTATGGTATGCGTACGTTCGACTGTTTTTCCGTACATTTCAATAACGCTCCGGCGACATGCGGTAAAAGGTCAATGTTGAGTTCCATTGGCTTGTGGTTAATTAGATTCTGCGTTCCATCTACCAATCCACAAGAATCGTAACCGGAATGGGCAATTCACTCGGGGGTCAATTTAAATTTGTCTTGTCTTGTTTTACATGTGATGCAACGAAAGTGCACACTGCACACGAGAATTTGTTGTTGGTCTACGATGTTGCGCAATTTTTGACAGCTGCTCCGGCCGCGGAGGAACACAGGTTGTTTTGAAGCAGAAAATTCAGCCAGCTTTCCTTGATGTGTGCTGGCTGAAAACGAGTGCTGAACGCACAATCGATCCACTGAACGGTAGTGGATCATTAAAAATAAACGCTTACAATTCACTGCTCATAGCACGGCAGTTGCTTCGTTGGCATGCAAACATAAGTAAGGCAGCGACCGCAAGAGTGAAGCATGTGAAACATTTGCTCTGCCGCCGCTAGAAACGGCAATCGGCAACATTCTCTTATTACAGCTTTTGCATAATCGACTGTGCGCTAGTAGATCGCTGTTTGGCGATGGCTGCGACGAATGTCGCAACGTGAACGTGCTTGCGACACTCTCTACGTAGGCAAGAACAAGGGATCACTATTTTTCAACAGGCCGTTCACTTTCTTATGCTCAATTCAACACTCTAAGCGAAAAAATAACACTGTACATTAGTTACCGTGGCTAAACGACGACTTCACTTACGTACGTCGGGTACGCACGATAAGAAAATTTTAACGTAAAAACCCAACACATCCCGCGGGGAGAGACGATGACACGTTACGGGGACGCCAAAATTGGAAGAGGTCTTTCATACCGATTGTTAACATTGACTTGACTTGTGTCTTCCACTGGAGCACCACGAGTAATCGTCTCGTGGATATTATTTCCCTTCCAATCCTCTTTGATGGACGACATGTTTTTTTACGATGGTTTCATTGACGTTTTCCTGAGTCCGACTTCCACAAAGTACCAATGGAGGCCGACGGGGATGAATTTCTATGCACTCCCTACAATAAAAAAACAACGAACACTCCTTCCGGCGCAAAAGGAGTTGCAAATTCCAACGTTACCTGACGATCTCGGTTGCTCGGTTGGTTTCGTGACGAGAACTACAAATCAGCGATTCCGCTTCGTAAACCTTTTGCACTTCCGGCAGAGCGCGGAGCTCGCATGCTCGAGGTTTGCCACCAATTGGCCACAATACACCGTTGCAAGCAGTGCCCGGTTCTTTCTCTCCAAGAAATGTTATGTTATCACGTAATATAGTGTTTTATCCAAGCTGTCAGAAGAGAATATTCATTCGCGAGCTCGCGCACCAGCAACCATTGAACGACTGAACGAAACTGAACTGAACGAATTGAACGAAATCGGAACGACAGAGCAAGCAACTTTCAAAACAAAACATTTACGCTGTCAAAATGGGTTTTGCCGATTTTGCCGCAAGCTTTGGATTTGCAGTAAGAACATTTCAAGCATTTTAGTTTGGTGCCTTAAACAAATAAATGTTTTCATTGTTTGAAAATCATCAATTCCATGGCTAAACCGTTAATTATTTTGACAGTTCATCTTCCGAGCTCAAGGTGCTTAGAAGAACGGTTGAGCTTCAGAGCAACACAAAATAACGATTATAGGAAAAATATTCGCATAAATACGGCCACAAGTCTACGGATTACGGTGTCGACGAAGCGTAGAGTGTAAACACCACAATTAAAGCGCACGAAAATTATGTTGCTATCCTTTTGAAATAATCTATTTTTCCTCAGAATCGTTCGCAGCATGGTCGGAATACTGCTTAGAAGTTTCACCGGGTTCTTGTCAGTCAATCTGGAATTGCAAGCAAAGAACGTAAACAGCACCAAATCGAAAAAGGCGGTGCTCAAGTGTGAATGTTTTCCCAATAAATAAACTTAAATTTATTGTTTACTTCGCTGCACTTCGTTAAGGAATCATGTCGTTTAACTTTGGCAACACTTCTGCCCTCGGATCAACGAGCACACCAGCAAAACGTAAGTCGAACGAAGTCCTTCCGAACGGAACGAAACCCGCAGTGCTATGCTACGGATATACTTTTATTAGACCGAAAAAAATATTCTGTAGCTTGTACATCGTAGTTCATCGTACCACAAAAGCTATTCTAATTATTATTGGTAGCAAAGCATATGACACTCCACAAAAAACCGTTCAATAACCGCTCAGCGTAACAACGTTTGGCCAGGATTGTCTTCAACGCTCGCGGGTGCTGTTGTCGCTGATGTGGCCTCGCGTTCCTTAGAACCATGGCGCGAATACCGGCGCGTCGTTCTATGCGCACTACTTCGACGACGAGTGGTCTCTATCGACGTGTCCGGATTGTCGATGCTCTGGAAGCCCTTCCTGCAGAAAGATCATCGATCACAGATTGTCTTTTTTGTTACGAAAACATCGTTCGCTATCGTACCTTTTGTAGCACATGTATCCAAAGATAGCCAGCACAACAATGATAAACACGGAAGTAATTGTTACAGTGATGTAGATATAGAACATTTGTATCTTATCCGAGAGCATATCCGAACCGGAACTGGATTTACTCTGCCACATATCGGACACTGCAAAGAACATAACAAAATAAGTTGAACGAACGAAAGTAAACTTACAGGGGCTCTACTCCATTCTGCTTACCAATGTAGTTGCCATTTTCGTCAGTAACGACCGATTCAGTCGCCATAGTGGTGGTGGTCGTAGTCGTGACAGAACCAGTAGTGCTAGTTTGGTAATATATTGCTGGCGACCGGGTTGGAGGACCTGGGAATATGATCTGTCCTTTGTCACTGAGGAAACGATGTCCGGATTTGATGTACATGTTACATTCAACGATATCGCACCAAAGGCGGCTAGCTTCACTGTTCGCACAGCAAAATAGTAAAGCTTCTGAAATGCAACTGTTTTGAGTTTCTAACCTTGTGAATTGAACTAATGCTTAGGGATGAAACTATACACTTTGTGCAGAAAATCTAACCTTGCTTTTGAGATTCCGACAAAGAGCTGTGAGCAAGTGAAACTTATTAGGGAGCAGCAAACCTAATACGAATTGTTTCCGCTAGCTAACACTATCACCGACTAAAAAGGACAAATCTGCTTACCACTGCGAGAACAGAGCACACTTCCCGTATTGAAGCCGTGACCCAGTGTTTTCCTTGAGCATGTATGTTCAAAGTACCGTACGCATGTTCCACATCATACAGATAGGTACAATCCAATTAGCGGCATACTGCGGTCGTCCGTCCATAGTCCACCATGCAGTCGATTGGCCAACAATGGGAGTGTTGAGAGTTCCCGTGCCTATGCCTTTTTAATTTTTTTATGGAAGTTAAAAAGCATTCGTTAATACAATACAGTCCTGTAAAAGATTGGTCAGAAAGTTTTCTTCGGAGCCATAAGTTTTAGGTTTATGACTTCACTTCACCCTGAATAAGGGCGTATTGTTGCAGACTTGCTGATTAGCATCGTTTTCTGCAGCCAGTAGCGAGTAATTACTTATTACGACCGCTACAATGGATGGACTTCGGAAATTAAGACGATTATCTGTTCGCAAAAAGCTTTCACAGCAAACTAACACTCGCCTTAGCTCCAATTCACATAAAACTATTGATTGGCCGATATTGTCGCAACGGTCACGAACCCGTACAACGTATCAATTGGATACATGTTCTCTTTCAATTGAAACTTTAGTGAATTGTAATAAAACTTCAAAAGCCTTCCCTCACAGTATTTGCACAAAGCGCGTCGGAAGCACATGCCAGGGACGCATGACCACCACAGATTGCGCATAGTGGTGCACGTGTTGTCCACCACCATCTATAGTTTTGTTTCTCTGTTTCTCAGCAAATGCATTCGGAAGTTTCTCATTTGGTGCCCAAGCGTCAACACCTGCGTTCGGTGCGGCCAACACTGGCGCCGTTCCGACTTTTGGTGCGACAACAGGCGTTTCCGCTTTCGGTTCTACCACCACTTCAGCGTTCGGAGCACCAGCAAGCACGTCTACTTTCGGGTTCGGAACGAATGCGGGACCGATGGCTACTCCTGCTTTCGGTGGTTTTGGGGCCACTACTGCAACCAGTACCAGTGCTCCGGCCTTTGGAGGTTTCACTACTGTACAACCGTTCGGTAGTACTTCTATCGCTACTTCTTCGGCACCATCATTCTTCGGTGGCCTTGGCACTACGCAGCCCACCGGTACGGCCGCTTTCGGTGGATTCGGATCGGGAACTACCTTCGGCGGTGGTCAAACGAGCTTTGGACAGCCAACAGGAGGCTTAACCTTTGGTCAACCATCATTCGGCCAGCAGCAGCAGCAGCAGCAACAGCAACTACAACAGTTTCAAGCTCTCTCACCCGAGCAAGCATTCATTGAGTCCGTTTTCAATGTATCCATTTTTGGTGATGAACGAGACACGGTCCTGGCCAAGTGGAACTACCTACAGGCAATGCTTGGGACGGGCAAATCGTTCTACTCGCAACAAGCCGCTCCGGTGGAGATTACGCCATCAAATTTTCTGTGCCGGTTCAAGACGATGAGCTACAGTAAGCTACCCGGGAAGGAGAACAAGTTTGGGCTCGTGGGGCTGACGATCAACAAAACGGCGGCTCAGATGAAGTATGTAAAATGGTGAGGGAAATAACCGACACGACTGATAAGCTTCCTTTTGGTTCCATTGTCCATACAGAGAACAACAGCAACAGTTCATTGTGAGCATGAATCAGATTTTCGGCAACAAACCGAATGTCATCATCACGGTGGACAGCATGAAGCCAATTAGCGATGCCAAGGTGCAGTTGGTCATGTACATTGAAGAGAAATCGACCATTTCGAATGAAACAAAACGTGTTCTCGCAACGGAGGTCGCCGCTTACCTTAACCAGCCGATGCCGAAACAACAGTTAACATCACTAGGTATCGAATCTGTTGTACCGCTGGTACTGCCCGAAGATGATCAGCTGAAAGAGTATCTAGACAATCCGCCCAAAGGCATCGATCCGCGCATGTGGGAGCAAGCGAAGATCGACAACCCCGATTCGAAGCGGTTTATCCCGGTACCGATGATTGGCTTTCAGGATGTATGTTTTGATTTGTGTTGTGGGTTGTTTAGAAGCTTAAAATAATGTAACATTTTTCATCACAGCTCAAATGGCGCATCAAGTGTCAAGAAACGGAAACAGAAATTCATGCAGCTTATTTGGCTAAAGTTGAGAAGGAAATCGGGGACTTGAAGCAGCGGCACATAAACACAACGGCCAAAATTGCCGAACATCGGCGCAATTTCACCGAACTTAGCCATCGAATTCTACGGATCATTGTGAAACAGGAAAGCACTAGGAAATTGGGGCTATCGTTATCACCCGAAGAAGAAGCAATCCGTTCAAAGCTCGAAAATATGCACGCACTCGTCTCGACACCAACCCAGTTCCGCGGCCGTCTGAGCGAACTGCTTTCGCAAATGCGAATGCAACGTAACCAATGGGCTCACGGGAACTTCACCAATGAGTACACGCTCGACAAGGAAGCCTCCCACGAAATGCAGTCGTTCTTGACAATGCAGCAAAAGGCAGTGGCGTTCCTCATAGATACTATTAATCGAGACATGAAGACACTGAAAGTTATCACCGATGGCATGACGCATCTGGTGCAGGGTTAGGAAGGAGTTCTAAGACATTCCTTTTTTTGTTCCTGCCGATTGTCGTTATGTCGAAAAGCTCGGATAAAAGTAATGCCGAAGGAAATTATTGAAGGAATAATAAAAAAAATGTTCTTATGTCATCCAAACACTCGACTTGACCTTCCTGACGTGCCTTTATTTAATCAGCCGCACTACAATAAAATCAGTTGTATTCGGTTTTGGTAAACATTTTAGTTTACTTTTATGTCTAAACCCAACTGTTGCACTTACGAGGATTACAGATTTGGACTCGTATCTTCACGCTTTTCATTAAAAATTCGATTGGATATATTTTTGAATGTTGCTTTTTTATCTTAAAAGAACTGTGAGAGAAGATATGAAAAAGCTCATCCAAGAATGATATTATTATACGGCTGGCTGTCGACAATGGGATGTCCAGGCATCGTGTATCGCGGCGAAACGTAGTATGTAGTCCTCTCCATAGCCACAAAACGATTCTGCGGCCAACCATACATTCCTGTTAATATAAAAATTCAGTTTCTATGTAAAAATGCCCGTTGTTAAGACGTTGTTAATTTGTGTATGTTCCATTTCAATGCGGTTTTCACTAATAGAAAAGGTTTATAGGTCCCTCGTGTTTACTGGTATTAAAGATGGTTCCTGGAAAATGTATGTAATGCTTTTATGCTGTATGTTATCATTCAAAAACATTAAAATATTTCTTGTTTGTAGAACTTTCTTGAATTGGAAATACTCTGTCTACGAAAATGAATCAAAAAGCATGAATCGCAGGGTATTCCAATTTTCACTTTCTCTCATATAACCATCTCCGAATTAAGAATTCACTAAATACCTGAGCTCAATGGTGGCACTTTCGGTATGTAGCTGCTGACTGTTTTTTCCGGAGACGGTATTCCTTTTCGGCAACGTTTGCTATCAGCGCCCGAATGATTCACCACTTCGTCGTCCTCGTCGTCGGTCTTTTCGTAGGTGTTTTTCGGTTTTTGCAAACACTTTAGAGCGTGGGTGTTGGTACGTTTCCGGCCACAGCGACACGTATCGAGCAGCGTCTTGAACATCTGACGCGAAACGAAAAACGATTCTCCGTGTCCGTCGTACTCGCGGAGATTAACATTCCGATTGTGGGCCAACTGCATATCCCGCAGTTTCTGATTATTATGCTTCAAATCGTAAAACTCGGTTGTTTCCGGTTGCGTGATATAGCCCCATTTTTTTCGATACTCTCGACGACCCTTGCTCTCCAATTCGATTTGTTCTCGACTATTTTAATAGGGAAAAATAAAGAAACATTAAAACCTTCGCTTTCCACTAAGGCGTGTGGCTTACATTTTACCATCTCGTACGATTGGTTCTAAGGGGGGATGAAGTATGCGCAACTCTCGACGCACGGGCTCGGTCATAGCGCTCTCTTCAAAATGGTTTCAACTTCTTCGCTGTTCAAATACGACTGAACCGCTGGTGAACTGTGTGTTATTCGTTTAGAGAGTTCACGATCATCCAAACAAAACTCATTATACCATAGTAACAGGCCAGCAGTTAAGTATTGACCTTCCTGTTACGGGTTGTCATGGTTAAATGCAGTGACCAAAGTGGACAGTGAGGGGAATTTCCCATGGTTCTCATGGGCCCTACCCTCAAAAAATTCTCTTTGGAACCGATGCTGAAGCTTCCCCTCAGTGTGCTCCGCTGTCCCTATTGAGCCGGGCAGACACCGGGAACCGGGCACTGTATCAGGGAAGCTGGTAAACCACTTGACATGCAACTACTCGTGGAAAAATCGACTGGCATTTGGTCGTTGTCCTCCAGCGACAGCAGTGGATGGTGCGCAGGCGTTCTTTCTACTTACTCAAGGCATCAAAATAGTCTCTAAAGTAATTAAAATAATAAAAATATCTAACAGTACAGTACTAAAATGAAATGGAACACTTGCAGGAAAATCTTGTTTAACAATGGCGACGTCATAGCAACGCCCCGAATAATCTAATCAGGAAGCAGAGTTTTTAAATCTTTCTTGTTAAAAACATCATGCTTTGGCAAATAATCATATAACTTTCTAATGTCACTTTTATTTTAAATATCATTTGGTTAAACAGTAACGCTTACGCTATATAAAACACAACTACATGATACACACACTTCATAATATTCATGCCTCCAAAGGTCCTTATCAGCGACAACACGCACTTAGAGAAACCCATGACCAGCTGCTTCTGCCGGAATATAGCCTTCGTGACCGTCTCGAGTGCGCACAAAAAACCATTGTTTGTAATTCTTTAAGCCCTTTTCTTGATACTCCTTGCAGGCGAGTAGCGTCACGACATCACCCTTTTGGACATTTAGGGCTTCCGAACAGTAGTTATCGGTAATGGCGAGCAGAGTTTGCCGCACAGCGGCCGCCGATGAGCAAGCTGTAACCGGCACACCATTCGACGCAAGGTTTGCGGAACCACCGAGCGCAATGCGTAGATGATTACTCCCGCTGACGATTTGGGAGCCCCGGTCCAGGCCCCTGGCGATCTGTTGCTGACGGATCTGCTGTAGATACTGGTACTGTTTGTGAAGCAGCTGCTGTTGCTGTTGTTTCAGCAAATGCACATAATCTCCACTTCCTGAGCAGATCATTTTCTCGAGCTGCTCGATCGCCAGAGTTTTTTCCGACTTCATCGATGGTGCTACCGAGTGTAACACCTTCGTCGTTAGCTTAAGCTGTGCGTACTGTGCCTGACCATCAGCCACCTTGGGCAAGTTGGAAGCAACCGTTCTGAGATACAGCGAGTCGAGGTCTCGTTCGCTGTTGCAAGTCGTAATCGAAGCCGCACTTCGACTGTTGGCACTGCTTCGCTTCAGCCGAGGTGTGCGGCGTCCTTCTGATCGCGTACCACCGCGTAGCTGCTGAATCTCTTTCTCACTGTCGGTAAGATTACCGCATAGTTTCGGAAACACATCTTTATTCGATTCCCAGCAAGGTGTGGGCTTCGAGCTGGACGTGGCTCTGCGAAAGGTGATGACGAAAGAATATAGTCAAATAAAAAATGGAGCAAATGGAGCAACATACATCTACGTTAGAAAACATCCCTCCCACCTTTGGTTTGAAGGCAATATACCAAGCGGTAAGCAGGTATCGTACGCCACGTAGCCCTCTTCGGCATGCGGCGTCTGGACATATAGCCAGTTTTGGTTCTTGAAGACTGCGTTCACCACCATTCCCAACGGGAGCGGTATTTCAATCTGATAGCTGCCCGGCCGTGTCTGGTACAACGTGGCCGCCGATGAAAGCACCACCGGTATATTTCCAGGCGAAGAAAGGGAACATTTAGACAGGAACTCATCCACATTGTTTATTTCATAACCGAATCGCTGCGACCGATAGCGTTCTCGACGACGTCGGTGATGATGTCGATGGTGCCGCTGTTTGGTCGAAGCGGAAGGTTCCGATACCGTTGTATAAAGGGACGGTTCAGAATGCGTATTCTTCAGTGTATCGGCCAACTTATCCTTCGCATGTCCTTCACCATGCACTGTGTCCTTGTTGAGGTTAACCGCATGCTGGTTATTATTGTTGTGATGCGCAACACCAGCGTCGACCGTGCTACCGTTCGAGTACAACAAGAAGCGGTCCTTTTTCTTCAACCGATCGCTGTTCTTCCGGTTGCTCTTACGGTAAATGTTGGTGGAACCACCACTGACCGAAGGGGCTGTTACATAGTCGTTAGCGAACGAAGCAACAGTACGCAGTTTGTCGCTGTGGTACTCGGAAAGGTTGTTGTCGCTGACGTATTTCTCGCTAAACATTTGCTCTTTGCTGCGGGTTCGTAATTTCTTACGCACGATCACGTGATGGTGATGGTGACTGTGGCCGCCGAGAGCTGTCCCATTAGGTTGTCCTACGATACTGCTTTCTTCACCATTTACATTGCTCGGTCTATTGCTTGCTAACACCGGTTGGACCCCAGCAGACCCAGAGACGTTCTGGGCAACCTTTTCGGCTGCTGTCAGTGCCGATCCGGTTGATGAAGACTTCCGAGTGCTTGGTAGTACAACGATGGTCCCTTGGTGGGGCTGCTGTTGCTCATTATGATGAGTCTGTCCACTTCCGGAAGATGCACCTTCTCGAGACTGTTCTCTCAATACCCATGTCAGTGAAATCTTTGGTCTACGAATACTCAAGTTTTGACCCATAGTAGCACCGCGCACCGTGCAGGCACTTTGATCAGAGGTAGCTATTAGCACCGATTGGCCAGCTGTGACGGAATTCGTTTCAACGTGAAGATCATGTGCATCGGCGCCGGTCGAAATGGTCGAAGTAGATGCACCGGAATGGATAGCAACTTTCGTGACGAGACTTCGACTCAGATCGACGATCTCGGCGTACTCTCCTGGTGCGGGCGATGATTGACGGTCCGACGACTTGGTGGCAATGTTCTTACAGTTACGCACCAAATCCGGGCAAAATGCATCCTGACCTGTGGAGTGGGCGCAAACGTAGAGACGATATGATCGATAATTCGTCAACATAGTCGTCCGGACTCTGCTCGGAGCCAACTAGTCTCTAGGATACTTACTTAGCAAATGTTCCTTCATACGTTGCCGCTGCTGATGGGGCACGTTGTAACGATGTCGTGTTCCGCCTCCGTCATGTTCGTGGACAACATGGGCTGCAATGCTCGGGACAGTACCGTCATCATCTCCAGCACCGCCGCGACTTCCACTAGCAGAAGAGCTCTCACCGAACGCTGATCTACCGTAGTGAGGTCTGTCATTGCTGGTGTCGCTATCGTCGGTGGTCGAAACTGAGTTGTGCCCACCAACAGGACCAGCCGCTCCACCGCTTCTTCCCACGCTCGGTCCCGCAACGCTACCGGCTGCCACTGAGACTGTTGGAACCGGTCGGTGTGCGTAGTGCGCCCAGTACGGTGGCGGTGGTTCCTGAGCCCTTATCGGATCACGAGATCTTGCTGGCAGAACCGGCAGTGATGGAAGATTGCGTCCCCCGAGCAGCTGCTGCTGCTGACGATGCCGGCGACGATCGGCAACGATGGCCGCCGCAACGACCGAAACGGAACCTCCGACAGCGTTCGCCGATAGTAGCACTGGCGGCCTGCCCGAGGTGTCCCCTTGCTGGCTGGCTGTTTGGGATGTTACCGTTTCCGGACGGGCAGCATCTGTAAAACAAGAATGAACAAACAAGAGCTCGGATAAGCTGGCGGGCAAACTACGACCACATGGTTGTTCTAGCGTGCATCCAAAGAGTGAATGAATCCCAACCATTGGGCATTTCTTTTGCGTTCGCTATATGCAGCTTCCTTTGCGGAGAGATACCGATCTGTTGATTTTACAACTAGTTACGTCCAATAGATACTAGTTACGGTACACTGGCTGTGCAATTGTCATCGATTAGCAGCTTGCTCGTGCAATCGCAGGAACTGTTACCATCACCGCAACCCGAATGCACCATAACGTTGCACACATTATTATGCAGTGGAAACTGACGATGCACGAGGATTGCAAGCGAGTTGACGAGATTTGTGGCCGCCTTTCAGTACGGCTGCTCGGTGGTTGAAGAGATTTCGCCAGATTTAACGAAAATCGTCCGGCCACCCAACATGTAGTACTTCTGTATGAGATTACAGTCCTTTGGGCAACAGGACGGTTCAGGGTATGTCGGCTTATGATACATGGTGTTGATATTGATTGCATCGTCATTAAAACGTCGATCAGTTGTGGCCCGCAGGTATGAGTAACGGCATTTTGATGTTAAAGCCGTAGTATAGTATTTGATTCACGATTGATCTGAGCCCCTTAACAACCTACAACATTGTTAAGGTTCGATAAACGTCGTACAAGAGCGATCGTGTTATTTTAGGGCGTCGAAAAAAGTCCATACGGCGATGATAATTATGTAACGATTAACCTTCAACACCCACAAAATTAGCTTTATTATTTGTAAAACATCAAACATTTGTAAGACACACTGTTTGGTCAGACAGACTTTTAGTCTGATGGTCTTTTCTCTACCCTCGGCAATCGATTCATAAGAAAAACGAGTGAAACTTAACCTCAAACGGCCGGAAAGTCGTCGGGAACATGAAACGGTTGGTATCCGTTGCCCAATTCCCACCACGAGCACGAGACGATGCCGAGCCGATGTTATTGTCGTAGCCAGCGACAAGTTCGTTACCTCGTAAAAAAGGTCCGATACACAATTGAAGCGAATGTGTGAAGTGCATCTCGCACAATTGACATCATGTTGCTTTCATTTTCTTCCGCAAACACGCGAAACAATGACGGAAAAGGCGGTCTAGCGTTTTCCCACCGCGACTCCGACGTCCGACGACTTCCCAATACTTCTCGTTCCCATTTTTTCTGCCATAATAACATTGACGGTAAAAGTTACGAGAGGCGCTTCGTTGCTATGGCCTCCATCATCATTTCTAGGCACGAGTGCGTGTCGATGTTCAATTATTCATAACTCGCACAATAACTAATTAACCTAAAACCGCTTCCTGTCCTGCCTTTTTGCCCACCACAGAAGTGTCAGAGATTTCATGGAGATTTCAGCTGCAGGTGAGGTTTGATGTCCCATCTTCCCAGCTAGCTGACCCAAAAGGCCAAACCGATGTCTAGACCAAGCCGACCAGCCGTTAGGTGTCTGCTACAAGAAACATTAAATACCCATCATAAAGGCGAAGTGAACGGGGTCAGAGGCTGTCCACCTTTCCGGCTATCCGTCCATAATCTCCATTCCGGAATGCCACATCTGAAACGCAAACATTGAGACTGTTCGAATCCCCGACCCAATCGGACGCATGATTTTTAATTGAATTCCATTATTGAGCGATACATCGTCCTGGAGATCGGCTTGATTCCTGTCGACCGTTGACCTCTTGTTCTGGCCATGCGAGGGAATAGTTTGTGTGCAATATAGCGCATGAAGATTGTCCACGTTGTCGGAAGAATCTCCATTCAATAGTCAACCTGCCTTATCTCCGTTTGTCTGGTATGCTGCAAACTCTGCATCGTGCCAAAAACCGTGCCTCAGGTGGTGGCTATACGGTATCGAATAAGTACGCACGCCCAACCCAACCAAGGCACTCGGCAAATTTGATTTTAATATAAACGTGAACGATTCCATTCGTGCCACTGTCGCTAGTCGCATGGACAGGATCTCCTTGGGGCGGATGGTTCCATTCCACAAATGAATGTGCAATCATGTTTCTGCCTCTCGCTCTGTGGAGTGGCGGCCGGCTGGGAGTGTTGGCATCGTTAGTATCGGTGTCTGCCATCTCCTCCAGTGCTCCATTCGATTGCGTTCGTAAGCCGTGCTGGTAAATGCATACAGACAGGGGACCATTCCAATGGATGCAAATTGATGCACCACACGGAACGTGATTTTCACCTGTCACTTGCCTTAGATTTGTGCTATCTTAGCAATCCAGCCGCTAAATTCAGTGGAATCCAATCACGCCGAACGAGCGGAACTGGGCCTCGGTTGATTGTGCTTTGGCTTCGGAATCGTTGACCCTACCGTTTGGAGTAGTTCAGTCTACACTTTGCAGACAACTACGAACAGCTTCCCCACTCGGTGTCGGGAGTCAAGTAGTACTCATTGAAATACCGGCAAAGGCTTACGACACCAAAACAAAACATCCAAAAACAAAATAACATTATTTTGTTGGCATTAACCATCTGGCATCCGGGAAGAAAGTACATTGGGGACCAATTGTTCGCTAACGATAATGTGTCTCAAGCACGCAAGCCATTTTGTTTTATTTCGTTTTGTATAAGCGCTCTTCAATATATAAGACGCGGCCAATGGTACCGGGATTAAAAAGGAACATTGAATACTAACATACAAACATTGTTGTTATTGTAAAGTTCTAAACACATCAATAACACGGAACATTAGTAGAAACCATAGAGGAACATTCAAAGAACATTAAATACCTAACAAACATACCGAGAAAAGTGTTTGTTTTGGACCCGCCAAACGTCCAATACTAGGTTGCTCATAAAATTCGGAGCCTCGATAACAGAGGGCTACGATACGATAACTGCTACGAGTCTAATTTTTTTTTGTCATATTGGTACACTAGCCAAATGAACGTATGAAAAGTTTCATTTCAATCGGTCACTTACTTTTTTTTTACAAGCCTTTTAGTATCGACAGTATTTTTTTCACGTCACAGTATTCTTTACAGCTGCTATGACGTCATCATTTGATGAAAACCGCTTTCCGCGCAGGATTTTTTTAGGTTTGAAAACAGATGAAAGTCGCTAAGGGCCAAACCTGGTGAATAGGGTGGATACTTCAACAATTCGAACTTTAATTCATGGATTTTTGCCATTTTCAAATTGCTCTGCATTGTTCCATTTTTAGCGAACGCGGCACCCATTTTTCAACAGCTTTCTCGAACCCAAAACATCAGTCAAAATATTGGTTATACTGCTCAATGAGTTGGTTAGGTCTTGTACTTAATTTCTATTAGTGATTGGACGATTTTCGAAAACGATATCGTGTATTGTTTTACGATTTCCGATGTTGTGTCTGATTTTTTACGTTTTTGACATGGATCGTTTTAAAGGCTACTACGACCATGTTTAAGCTCAGAATCCCCTCTTTGAACCATCTAATTGAAGGCAAAGAGTCCTTATACACTTTCAACATTCGTTCATAAATCTCCTTTGCGTTTAAACCTTTCAAAAATAAAAATTAAATCACTGCACATACTTGATTTTTTCCATTGTAAAAAAATACTGTGACATGTCGATACTAAATGGCTTGTAAAAAAAAATAAAGTGACCGATTGAAATGAAACTTCATATACGTTCATTTGAAGAGTGTACCAATATCACAAAATAAATCAGGCTCGTAGCAGCGCTCTCTGTTGCCGAGGCTCCGAATTCAATGAGCAGCCTAGTAATAAATGTTTACCAATTGGAACTGATATTTCGTTTATAGGTAACACCAATGGTGGTATTGGTTATAACATTTATAAAGATATATTTTGAAACCCTGATAGTTTGACTTTTTTCAAAGCAACTTGTAATTTACGGTAACTAGTGAAGACGAAATATCAACGAATTGGCTATAAAGACGTGGGTGAAAAAGGTAAAAGTAAAATTAATTTATCAACTGTGCACAGCCGAGTAATGCTAAGGTAATAAACTAATACTAATAACTCTAATACTTATCAATTATATTAGTGATACTGATTCAGTGTTAAGCGAGTTCGTCAGAAGATCAATTGTTTGTCTGTAGTTGATCTGTTTGTCTGTAATATTCGCCACTGGTGCGAGTCTCAGATTCGAACAACCACCTCCCCAATCGTACGGCCCTTTAACCTTTTCGATAACCCACCTTCAGCGTTTGTATTGCAAGTCTGGCCGCTCTGTTTTCCTCCAACAGTTTGCTTTTGCTACTTTGCTTACTGTAGCACTAGGTATAACCCAGCTGTAAAGGATTTCTAGCATTCCAGAGACGTTCGGTTTTCCGCTAGCTGCAGACCGCGCGTACTAAAAGTCTACCTTCGGTGAAGAGAGTTCGCGGGTCCGTAAAGTTCATATCGGAAAGTCCACACATCATGCTATGGCGTCCGCTACGCCATCAACAACAGCTTTCATCCTCCGAAGCGCATACCGCACCAGTGAAGTTGATTACACACCGCCCGTGTGCTTGGCAAAATACCAAAACAGTTTCACAGCCCCGCTTACGAAAAGGGATTGGAAAGGCAATAGAGGGTGTCGTGTGTGTGCGTGTGTGTGTGTGTGTGTGTGTGTGTGCGAGAGCAGAAACAGTGCCTGCAGCTAACTGATCCCAGCGGTGGACCAGCAGCGACCACAATAAATCGCGCCAGCAATGAGCCGGCCAATCATAAAAAGCCGTATCTAATGTGCATGTTAATTTATGGAAAATCGACATTATGAAACCTGAGCCTGTATGCGCCTCCATCGGCTGATCCATCGGAGATCAGGAGGGGCTCCCTTTTTCCTGCGTTGTGGTGCTGTTTCTGTTTCTCCGACTGTGTTGCGCCCAGAAACAGACCTTTCGGTAGGGTAGGGTTCTGACTGCCATTGACTGGCCAACCACAGCCCGTTAACTGCCCCCATTGTCGCGGGTTTGTTTATTTCTTTTTGTTTGTCAAATTAATGCACTCATTAACACCCCGCTACACACTGATATCGCACCGTTCGCCACGAAGAAGGACACTACGGAGAGCCTCAACCCTGTCGTATCTACAGAGCAAAATTTTATCCGATGTTTCTCAAAACCAGTTTGAGGTATTGTGCTTTCTGTGGCCTCCGAGACGTGTTTGCAGTACACGTCCGATACATTTGCACAACACCATTTATAGTTGGCAGACGATCGTTCGTTATTGGAAGAAGTTTTCAAATGTATGGTGAAGGTGTAGGAGCTGAACCTAGTAATGGTTCCATGTTAGGAACACTAAAAAGGGCCTGAATCCACCATTAGCTATGTTTATACTATAAGGGACTCAACGCACTATTGCGGAACCTTCACCCAATAATGCCTTGTACCACAATGTGATCGGAAATCGAAGCACTCTCGCAGTTGCGCCGTTAGAGATAGATCCACCAGTTTATAGGTACCTTTTCGCGCCAAAACGCATAATCCTTTGACAGCGTTGCTATTTTGCGCAAAGGCGTTGCCGCTGTTACGGTTAGCAGAACGAAACGAGAGTTTAACAACACCTTATTTAAAACTATAGGTTCCCCATAGTTCTCAGTACCGCGAGAGCTGCTGTGATTGAGTCGGGTGTAAGGAGTGTTGGGTGCTTGGGAAGGTTAACATTGACTATTCTAGCCCTGGTTCGATTACGCCCAGCCATTTGGTGCGATTTGGTTCGACAAACTTCTCTCGGCAGCACTCGGAAAGAATTATGTGCAATTCGCGTGCCGCTTTTGAATATTTCTTGCGGTCAAAAGGCGGCTTCCACGCTGATTTTTTAATGAAGCGTATCGGCTTGTAAGATCTCTTTGGCCGTACGTCCTATCGCTCGCTTTGCCTTGTACACTTGTTTCGAAGTGCTGTAACTTCACTTAACACGTGCCCCTTTCGACGATTCCGGCCGGTCCGTTCGTTGACACTCTACGACGGTCCGAAATTCTCAACATTCCGCTCGCAGCTGGGAGGCACTCCTTCTTCTCGGTGAAGAACCATTCATTATACTGCGATGGTCCACGGTTTGATGCGCAAATAAAAGCGAAAGCAAACGTTTCGCTCATTTTTCGCTGGTATAAACCTAACATTGGTGAAACAATTCAACGGTCATCTTGTTTTGGTTTTGCCCGGAAATATGTTCGCTTCAGAAAACAATGCAATATCTGTTTTTGACTGTAACTCCCATTGGAAGAAAAACATTATAGCCTCTTACTTCAATGGCTATCTTTTGTCAAATGTCCAGTGTTGAGACAAACTAATTAGCGAAACAATGTGCTCAAGGTTTTGTTTCGGAGATTCAGCAACTCATTGGGAAACAAAATAAAGCCTGTCCAGCCTGATGAGAATGGCTCGGTCAAGTGGATTAGCGTCAGCATCAAAGTGCATAAATTTGTGTTACGCAAAGAAGCAAAACACGCAATCAACGAGAGATGAACTTTCAAAAGTGTTCATTTTTTAGTGTTAACTCGATGTACAGATAAATGCGTTAGTGAGGGCTTAAAAAATTGTAAAATTAATCTGCCTTTTTCCGTGTACAAATTCCAGTTGATAGTTTGCTGTTACTTTTTGAATGGAACTAAGTACTACTTGATTACTCTAGTTTAAATGTTTTGATAATATTTACAATATCCGCTTGATTGTTAATATCATAAGTTATTGAGCTACCCAACTGATAGCGATCTTTTGTTGGCTGAGATAGCTTTTTCCGACCCGTTGCCCTCGAAATGCACATTGCACGAACGACGTAATCTAAGACAACGTTCAGAGCGGTCCAGAATGCAGCAAACGTCTCATTTGGCCAACAACCAACCCTATGCACATTCCTATCTTCCTCATCATTCTACGGCGCCAGTGCACGTGGATCTGAATGAGCAGAAATGTTTAGACTTCAAGACACTTTTCTCCTATTCTCTTTCTTTCCATATTCAATTCCACCATCATCCTGCACCTTGGCTTTAGATCATTAGGTTGGATTTTTTAAAAAGGAATATGGAAAAAATCAATTTGAAACTGTTGGCCAACCTTTTGTATCCGTTTGTGAATCTATTGTTGGGGTTGTTTTTCGTAACTGGCAAAACTGGCACAAACAAAATTTGGCAGTTTTGCCTACGTAAAGACTTAAATTTCCAACTCATTCTAACCGGTCTGTGTCCGTTTATATTCAACTCGTTCAGATAATACTATTGACTTTATAATTACTCTCCCTTTTGGCCATCCAAATCTGCTTGCTGCCAATTCCGCATTTTTTGGCAAGCCATAACGGACGAGATAGTTGGTTCAGGCGGCAAACAAATAAGCAGAATAACCTTTCTCTAAATCAAGCCAAGAACTCGTTCCAATAGCCTGTTGTGGTTGATATTTTGAAAGCTATGAAGTTGTTGTGAAGAGCTCAATAGAATGAAATTCGATGGATTATGTTTTTAAAAGTCTAGAGGTATTTGCGCAAATTTAGACAACTTTGACTATTATCCTACTTTTGAATTCTAATTGCTAAACCGTGCTAAAAGACCAAGTGAGTGGAAAGTTTGCATACCGGCTGGAATGGTACGGTGTCACTCTTGAGGCGGCGTCCAAACTCCACAAGATTCAACTGCACCACAACAAGGAATCTCACGGACCGGGGGCCCGCTTGGCTCGTTTGCTTGATTGACGGTAACACTTCAATTATCAATTCCAACATGACAGCACGTCAACGCGTACTACGCGAGATGTCTTCCTCTCCAGCTGCCCGGGTTCAGACTCGGTTCAGAGGGGGGCCACCAGGAACAGGAGCAATTGAAGAACAACAAAAAAGGACGCTCCAAAACATTTAAACTATGCACTCGGCTTGCGTGTATAGCGCGCGCACCGTTCATTCGATTTCATTCACTTCGGCAACCACCACGCATTCTTGGCACGTCTTATTCTTATCACACCGCGTCGATCGTGGTGACACTTTATCATACGTATGTACCGTGGACCGAGCACTGAGCGGTTGGCGCGGGGATGGGACAAGCTTTTCGGTCCTCCTCTTTCAACCTTGCTTTGATTAAATGTTGCTTTTCGTTTATTTTCACCACACTTCGGTCGCAGTTCCTTCTACGGTGTGGCTGTTGTTCCCTCGTTCCTTCGTCCGTCGTTTCGAGATTGTCGCGCCGAGGAGGAGCCGTGTGCCAGTGCGTACACGCGCCTTTGCGCGGTTCAATTTTCAATTTCACGGGTTTTACACTTCTTCCACGCAGCGTTGCAGCGCTGTTCATGCTCAGCGCACCTTCACCGCCCCCAGGATGCCGTCCACGACTTTTACTTTTCACTTTTCGCAATTATTCTTCCAATCACTCCGATTGATGCTCCGATTGGATTCCGCGGTACTACGCCGTGGTGGTGAGAGGCAAAAAATCTTGGAGCGCAAATGCCGCGAAGACCGAGTCCACCACAATCGGGCGGACGGACGGCCCAAAACTCCCTGCCGTGCAATTGGCCCAGGTCCAGTCGAAAAGAATGCGCTGCAAGCTGCTGCTCCTTGCCAACCGGTGGGCTCGGTCGTTCTGCGTTAATCTTCCATTCCGACCCCGAACTGAGCCGCCCCGATCTCGAAAACCATTTTGGGCGGGAGACGCCGAGGCCGGCGCTGGTGTGAAGCTCGTGACGAGCGATCTTCCCCTAAACCTCTGCCGCCACCATCTCGACCTCAACCGCTTTCTCGCGCGCGTGCGCCCGGTTGGTTTCGGAAATTCCTTTCCGCCGCCGCCGCGGAGCACCAAATAAGCCCCTTCTCGTCTCGGGGGAGGCCTGCTGTTGCGGTGCTCAAGGTCTTCTAAGAATGGTCCGATTCGTCCAGGAACATCCGCGAAGCATCCACAGGCAAACGCTCAACGCGTACGCTTGCGTGCCAGGATACGGTCGGATGACTGTGTTCTTGGATGTGAACTTGAAGCGATTGTTTCCCTATACATTCCGCCAATTTCGGTACGGTTTACTGTTGTCGCAATCCACTAACTTCAGCACTATCACTCCAGACCGGTGGATGAGATTGATTCTGTGATCCGTGCTCGAACCGTTTGATCGTGAGCGTGAGTGAAAGCGACGAACCGGCACGATGAGAACGCTTTAACACGCGTTTTTTCGCTTCGCTCGCAACACAATTAGCCGGGGCCCCCACGGCGTAAGCTGTCTCGTGGTGTAACGGGTGCCACGACAAACCACCCGCTGCAAAGATTTGCTACAAACTGACGCTGCGGGACCCGCCAGTTGGAACCCGCGACCGTCGGAATCGTTGTTGTTGTCGACGGCCACCGACACACAGGTCGTTCGGCAGGTCTGCCGGCTGGTCGCCGTCGGTCCCTTTTGGAGGTATCCGATTACATGAGTTTCGCTCGTTTCGTTTCTTCTCATCTCCGTCGTCATCTCGAACGGTCTCGGGTCGGCTCGTCGCGCTCTCTTCTTTCGATAGTATAGTGGGTGAAAAAGATACCTCCTCGGAATACGCGAGAGCGTTCGTGCTTCTCTGTCTCTCTCACACTCCCATTTTTCCCTCTCTTTCTCGCTCCGCCGTGTTTTGATCGGACCGACGAGAGGCGCAGAGACGATGCGATAACTCGACTTTATGTTGTCAACATAACAGCGCGCATCAACAGATTGAGTCGGCGAATAGGCGAATGATAAGCGGATTTGCTCTATCTATGTTTGAACACTTGCTCCGATCGCCCAAAAAGGGCAAGTGCGACCAAACCGGCGTTGGTCCAAGCCAAATCCAAGCCATTACAACACATTGTTGCACTAGCGCTTTGGGGTTTCATGTCGGATGAAACCAACATCAATGTACGCGTCCTGCACAATGTACAATGTCATAACTGCACGTCCTACAGCAAACTTTTATCACAGTTTAGTGCCTAGTTCAATAACTCAAAAAATGGTCGCATAAAGTGCATAAATGCTGCTGATGCTGATCTGGGATGCTTATGAAAGATGTGTTCTGGGAGTCGCCAAGAGTTATTTTACAAGACAACATAACCTTACCTTACCTGTTACCTGCACTGAAATAGCTATCACTCGAGCGAACCGTTGGCATGTTTACAATCAAATTAAAAAAAAATTGCTATGCGCCATCGCGGTCGGATACAAAGTTTATCGTAACGTGTGCGATACAAAATTCAAATCTCTATCCGCCTTGCCTAATCTGTCGCATTTCATGTCCACCCTCTCGTGGCCCATGACGCTCGGTAGAATTCCAAACATGGCAACATAAAACATAGCGAAGGTGCCTCGGTCTAGAGAAGAAGGTAAAAGAAACGACGACGACCGCCACTCTCGCCCCCGAACAGATCGCCTGTGAGGGAGACGAGAAGTAAAACAAAAGATTCCGAAGAGTAGGCTTTCCGCCACCTGTCTGCCGTTATCCGTTCACCGGTGCGACCGGCCGGCGGCGGCGGCGGCGGCGAATGAAGCATAACCCGTTCTGTCGGGACGAGCCGAAAACGTTCTCATCCCTGGTCCCTGGAGCGCAAAATCCCTCGGAACGCCTCGGATAAACCCAGAAAGCCAAGCCGTGTTCCACCGCGTACGACCGTTTTGTGCTTGTTCATCCAGTTCTGATGAGATTAGATTTTTCCACTACTTTTTCGCCTTCATCCTTTTTGTTCAACTCGCCGGTACTCGAGTCGTTCGGTTCTACAAGAAACTCATTTTCGAGTTGCGCAAGTTCTGAAGCCTCGTTCGACATTTCGGACGAAAACGAAACGAAAGCCACGCCGGTGTCCATTCATGGGCCGCGTTCCTGAGGGCGTTTAATTTTTCAATCACCAACCAGTTGTTTCAGCAGCAGCAGCTGTTGGACAAGCACAACAATGCAACAACCAGCACGGTCCCTACACAGCACGGTTCCGACCCAATCGATTTTGGGTGCCGGCCGCCACCAACAAACAATGAGTGTGGAGCAAACACCACACCGCTTCGAAGCTGGAGTTGACGCTGGTGAATTTATTTAACTTAGCTTCAATTTAACAGCGGCGGCCGAGCCGTAGCACACGTCTCCGTCTGTTTGTTGTTGTGCGTACTGAAGTGGGTCTTAATTTCATAATGATTAAGATGGAACCCTTCAGCTCGTTACCAGGGACCGCGTCGGACACAACGGCGGTGCGATGTTGCTGGTTCACGAGGGACGAATGTTGATTTATTGTACGTCACGGCAGCCTCGAATAGCTGCTTGCCGTTCAGAAGACCGTTTAATTAACGCGACCCGGCGGATCAGGTGGAATCTTGCGGCTAGCTAGTCTAGGGCTTGGCAGCGGCCAGAAATACACGGTACCCTGTTTCATATTTCAATGTTCGTTCTTCGACGATCGCAAGCACCACGCCGGTACCGTCGATCCGGTTCGTCGCTTGCGGTTCGTGGGCAAGTCTTTCGATATCGCGTAGGTTTGATTTTTCCGGAATCTGCTGCTTTTCCATTTCTCCGCGTTGCGCGTGCGAACGATCATCAGAGTGAGACAATTTACGATTGCCGGTGTCGCCGGCCAGCCAGCCAGCCGACCGTTTGATCGATCGTCCGGTTGCCACGAAAGGAGCTCATCGACAACATTGCTGACATTATTTTGCCTTGTTCAAATAAACTCCATAAATTATATCAATCACCAGCGACAAAGGCAGCAATGAGGCGTAGCGGTACAGCATTTTTCCATTCGCTGCACATAGCCACGGTTTGTGGCTTGGTATCGCGTTTCTACCGTTCAGGGTTGGCTCTGCACATTGTACGCATGTTAGAGCATAGGTAGCAAGAAAAACGTAGAGGCAAAGTGCAATGATCCCCCCCCCAAGATCATCAATCCCGCTTCTTTCAGGCCACATCCAGTGCAAACCGGGGGGCGGCTCGTGTGGTCAAAGTGTCGAGATTCCTGTGACGATAAACTAAATCATGTGACGGTGCAGAGACGGTGCACCGTGTGGCGTGGTGTGACAAATGTTTTCCGCCTTTCGAAATGGTCGTCCAGCGGATCGCAGGCACAAGTGGAGTAGACGCCCAACACCCTAACGATGCTGTGTCGGAGCGTTTCCCCTTTTCTGGTCTCCCATTTTTAAAAAAGGCACACCATTGCGCTACGCATCAAATCGGCCCTGTGGTGGTGGTGAGGCGTGTGCCCTCTGTCAGCCGTCGACTAATTTATTCGTTGCTTAATTTAAACGTAATTAATTGTAGCACTCGCTACCGGTGGCATTCGTTTGCCGGCTTCGAAACTAAAATTCCTCCCAAATATGGGGGGGCGCGAAGACCGGTTCCGAAGAAAAATAAAATAAATAAATGGCAATGGCATTGCATCACAGCGCACGGCCAACTCCGCTCATAACAGAGTTGTTGGATGGAAATGTTCAGGAGTCGGTGCGCTTCTTTTGCTGCCCACTGGTTCGTTATCGCCGATGTTTCATGACCTTTTAGGTCCACGAGAATGGCCAAAAAAGTGGGCACAAAATGGCTTGACGATTTTCACTTTCATTGAAACTTAGAGATACTTCTCCACCAAACTGTGAAGTTCTACAGCTACAACTTCAGTGACGGGGCCGATCGGTGGATATCATCCAGCCTGTTCTTCATGATCCTCTCTGATGTCAACGTGGAGATCAGCAATGATCTTGCCTACAGACGCGAAAACGGACTGCCGATAACAAGCCACTTTCTAGCCTGACGCCCTTGTTTGATTTCTATTTCATTCCGGCACACAAAGTTCGTAAGTAAAACCTCTGCGTGCCAGTGTCGGAATGCCTAGGGAGAGGCTAGAACCCCGGAAACCAGGAAATAAAAAACAAGGCCCCCCAAGTTCGTGGAGTGACCAGCCACAAGCTGACCAAAACCACACCTTGGACGTTTCCTGACTCGATGATCACCGTAATCACAATAATTTAACAACTCATTAGATGGCGGCTACAATTTCGGATCTAACAAACCCACACACAGCAGGCCCGACTCGACTCAACTCGGTAGTGTCGATGGTTACTTCCCAATGCTTCGAACATATGTAGATTATGATATCCGGTAGAATGTCCCGTTGGTTAGTTACTTTATCTCTTTCCATTCGGCAGCATATTTCTCGCTATTAGCTCACGGCGGCTACCGTATTTTCCCGATAACCGTTCTGGTCGAGCGCTTGTATTTATCGTTATATAGCACTACCAATTCCGGTCGTAAAGCTGAAGTCGTGCCGAAAGTGTTAAAATCGTTGAGCGAATTTGGCAACGGATGGGATTGGCCATGTTGCGTTTTCAGTTATTTATGGTACGCCGATCGAACGATTGATGCAATAAATATTGGCTTTTTTCGTTCATTGAGCGAAGTTGGGTGGCGGTCTCAAATATTATTCTGGTAGTTCTTCGCTCGTCCGACGCCTTGGCTATTACAAATGTGCGGCTTCAACGGAAGAAAATTCAGAAGAACCAACCATGAAAGCAATTGTACCGGTTTAACAATTGCGAACTCATGAACAGTCTGTCGATCCTATCAAACATTTTGCTCACATTTTGGTTGAACCTTTGCGGGCATGTAAAGGAGTTGTGCAATTATGGCGTTTGGCTTAGAACTTCGACCAATTCTATCCCATCTGGTGGCTCTCTGGGGGACTGGAAGTAATGCTTTAAACTTTTAGTTCGATTCTCAGCATATCGCTAATCTACATTCCAACACGCACTATGCTGGTGAGTTTTGTCAGAAAACCGAGTTTGATAGGTACCGTGCGTTCCCGACAGCCACGACATCACTTTTTGCACTTTTTACCTCAAAACCGATTAGCGGACTGAAGTGAAGTGAACTGAAATTTATGATTTTTGTTTTTTTAACCAACTGCAAAATTATGGAATATGCCTTTGAACATCTTCATACAATCGCTTTGACTGCCCTCTCCTTTGATCTTTTTGAATGGGAAGGGACGCGTCTGAAGGGAAGCAACATAAAGGAACGTCCCGTCGTTTGGGCCGATGCTTGGTACCATCTTCACTTCAGTGGAATGTGAATTGCTTCTCACTGTCTCCCTTTCTCCGTCTCCGTTTTTTGCCCGACGTAGTCCCGGATCTGGCGCGACTGCTGCAGCGTTACCCTCCCAGCCCAGCCCATAATGCATCGCTCATCTCGCGTTCAACGCCCTTGCCAGCGTACAGCAGTGGAACCGGGTTGCGGCATCGCCAATCAGTGGCCGATCTTTATGATTTCGATGCATGTTTACCAACGAAGAACTTCTTCCCATCCATCTGCGACGTACACCACGGTGAACTCCGTCCGCGAAGATGCGTTTGCGCAAAACCCCGCACCTAGGCTCAGGGGCCCAGCTGACAATCGTGAACCTCCGGTCGCGCCGGAGACACAGCCAGAAAGGGCCACGGCCAATCGGAATCACTTCTGCGAACCAACGAGCACCAAACGGGAAAATATTATACACTCTATCGAATTTAATAGCTCGATCGTGATATGCGTGACTCTGGCGCTGGCAGCCGGTCATCATCATAATCATCATCGTCGTTGCCGTCGTCATCTGCTGGGCCAAGATCGGGCTCCAGTGCTTACCGGCATCGCCGACTGATCGTCAGCGATCTGCCACAATCACGGCGCTCTTGGCGCAACCCGAACCCAGCCCCCCGTTGCCATACTCCCCCCGAAACACTCGACGTCCTTCCAATCTCCCCGCCATCAACCAACCGGATCTGCAACTGCAGAAGGTAGTCCACGTTTTATCGTTCCGCCGAAGAAGGAAGAAGCTCGGCGGATATCTGCAGAGCTTCCCGTCGAAAGAAAATTAGACTTAAAATAGGTCCGCAACCGACCGGAGAGTGGAGGAGCACTGGCAGTGGTGAGACACGGAGACACGTAATTCTTGCCGCCCGCGAGATAACACGAAATGACCGGCACGACCTGCTCGGTGCCGTTTCGGATCTTTTCGTTACTTTTTATGTTGTTTCCCCGTCGGCCAATCATCCCGCTACGGTAATGATGATCCGAATCAAGGGCACACATCCCGCGATGGCACCCCGCTCCGCGACCGCGAGTACACACGTACACACGGGAGTGGAAGATCCGTACTCGCGTTCCACGCCCCGCAGTACCACAATGTATGGGCGGGAACGTGGCATTCTTTGGGCGAAGTAACCGATGGTCACGTCAGTCGATGCACATTCCGAGACACATCGTGACAGTTAGACTCGCGAGAGGCTCGCCGAAGCACGGGACGGGCACTGCCCAACGAGTGCCCAGCCCAGCGGCGGCAGCGGCAGCGGCACTGAATGCGCAACGAGCTCAGCGAAGAAGACAAAAAACACACCAACCGAAAACAGTAAAACCGCTCGTTTGCAATCGTTTTGCATAATTTTCTGAAGAGAGCACCAAAAATGGCACGACCTGGAAGCGAAGCACGGATACGTCGGACCGCGGATAATGATTCCTTGCGTTGATCCATCCGAAAGGAAGCATTAACACGCCTGGAACGGCACGAATAACGATACTCCCATGTAGCGGAGCCCCCACATACAGACACACATGCACTTATAATCAACGATATTGTGAAGACGACGATTGGAGAAGTAATACTGGTAGCCGAACAGTGGCCAGCTTGGCACCCCAAAACCACACACCCAGTAGAATCTCCGCAGCAGCAGCTGTCGGTGTCAGCATATTACACGGCACCGAGCACGATGATGTGATGTGGCTGCCACACGATTGATGGCACGAAATCTAAGGCCACACAGTGATGGTATTTTTTGTTAACTTCTGTCTTACCCTTCACGATCTCAAGGAAAGTCTTCGCCAGTAAGAGATGGGCTGCTTACCACCGCGTATGACAGGAAGAAATAAACAGTTGACCTAGAAATCATCTTTCATTTTGGATAAATTGCCACTTTTTTACCTCTATACTTAATTTCTTTCGACCATCTTTGATTTCTTAGTCTTTGACAAAAAAGTAAAGTAATGGTCTGATTACCACCACGAAAGCATTGGAAATAGATTATTTTTATAATTATTATAAAAAACTGATTGTAACGTTTGATTGATAGTGATAAGAGGGTAAAAGAAAGACAACTATTTAATTGTGAAGGCTTAACACTACAGCCACCTTAACCTATTGCGTCAATTGGTCAACTCAATTTGACATGGTCTAGAAAACAAACTGAAGGCTTGATTGAAAAGTTTGTTGAATAGTGCTGGGAGTTGTGACCGAAGGAAAAGGAAAACCCTATCATCGAACGTATCTATTCGACATGGAGTGAACAAAGTGTGCTTATACGTTTCTTACGTTCGTTCCTTACTCCAAGTCATACATGGAAAGGTTCATTTGGAGACTAGATTCGTGGACTTAACGTGATGTCAGCAACTTAAAACTACACACAACATTTCGGTAAATATTGCCAACTTTGTATGTTTGAGTCGTTTCCTCTTTAATGGCTACGATCGGGTCTTTAAAAAAATTGAGTAAAGAATTTAAAAAAAATCCTCCTTTCTCGAAAGTAAAAGCACGGTTGCGATCGTTTCGATCGTTTGCACAGATCGTTTTACGTTGCAAACCGTGAAGCTTTATGGAATTCGACGGAACTGTCGGCCATAAATTGAGACCATTCCACATCGGGGTGATTTCGCTTCTCGGCTTGGTTCCACAGCACATGTTGTGAATGCACATTGGATCCCTTTTCTACTATCTTTTGAAAGTGATCAACGGTGGGGACATGAACTTTACCAACAGGATGTGTTGATCCGTTGACTTGAGAAACAAAGTCAACCGCAAAGACTGTTGTTACAGTCCCCGTACCCTTGTTGGCTTTTAGTTTTTACTCATTCTCACAGCTAGCGTAGAGAAGTTTCCAGAATTACCGTAAAGCACCAAACAAGCAGAAAAAATGACGAATCTGATACGGGATCGGCGCTCGGATGCGGAATGCGATAAAGTGGCAAACTAACAATAACAAAAAAACTTTAAATAAAATCCAGAAGTCAGCGTGCCAACAACGCAGTGCGATCATTTCGTTCACCACAACTACCAAAGCCAAGAAGGCAAGCAAAGGAAAGGAGTTTTATTTTAATCTTACTCCCGCTGACACGTTTAACACACAGTTTCGACTCTTTCAATAAAAAGTGGCATTAAGCAGGAGTTTTGGTGTTTTGTTTACTTCGCCTTCGCCCACAACCGCCTCACATCGACCATCATCGACTGTATCTTTTGGCATCCGGAATTGGGCCTCCTTCGTGTGGAGGTTCTACTGCTCGGCTCGAAATTGCAGTAGAATTCCCCGATTAAGCTCGAACGATCACAACCGCCATCCATCCATCTATCCGCCGGTAAAGCCGACCGTAACGTTTAACGACTGCGAACTGCGTGGACGCATCGCTTCCCGCGCCTCGGACGAACCGCACGATAAGAAAAGGCCGTTTCGGATGCACGTAAATTACCGGATCATTATTACTGAAATCTCCAAAGCCCAACCCTTCCGCCGGGACCTCTCTCTTTCCTGGGCGCAAAATGGCGAGGATCGTGCGCATTAGGGTGGAATTTAAAATGCGCTGACCTTCGAACCCTGCGTCGATCGGGATGCCAGACAGGTAATCACGGCTCGCATCCTCGATCCTTAAATCACACTCTTCGTTGCACTACTATTTTCATTTGATTGGGAACCTTCAACAAGCCTGGCGTTAGGGTCCTTGTGAGCATTGGTGACCATTTACGCGTATTACCCTCTCTCTGCTTGTGACCAACTCGCGACCGCACCTCGCTTTCATTTCTTCATCTGATACACTTTTTATCCATCCTGCGTTATCCATCATTTCACGGTCGGATGTTGCTGCCACCACCGCTGATGCTGTGTGATGTCGAGTTGCTGTTATCCTTTCATCCTCGCGTTGTGCGGCATCTCCGTACACCGGTTTCGAGGTGAAGGTGAAAATTAAAATGAAACGAAATAAAATTAAACGTTACTCGCAATTACCCCTGTCTGCCGTCTCAACGATCTGCCGACCTGAGCAGTGAAGACACCCCAAAAAAACGATTATTTATGGCTTTCGCCCGGGCCGGATGCCTACACCAGCAAAAACGGTGATTTTGACGATCAGCATAAAACGGAAAGCGTAGAAGAAAAAAAAATGACCAAAGGTGAACCATCCCTATGTTGCCTTCACTTTGCCCGGGAACGATACTGTTCCGCCCAAGATCGAGTCGCCCGTCGCCCGACCCAATCGCTTTCGTTCTGGAAAATGCCTTAAAACACTGGCTACCCTGGCACCGGGGATTCCTGTGCCTTCCAAGCGTCGTTTGGAAGCAGCAATTTTGGCACGATCAACCACCGGGCTCATCCGCGGCCTGGACCGACATTACTGGCCGGTTGCCACTAACGTACAGCGCCTCAAAGGCGGTCTCCAATCCCGGGCCGGGGGCGATTATCCTGACCCATCCGAAGGGCGAAAAACGCCAAGCAAAAGAGAAATAAAATTTAAAAAATCTGCCAACCCCGCATCAGTCCCGCACGATCGACGAGAATCCTCGAAAAGCCGCATTTGGGACGGTTTTCCGTGAAGTTTCTTCGCGCAAAAGTTGATTATTACTGCCCCGCAGAAAGCACGGTACCAGAAGATGTTGCAGACGCTGTCGCTGTTCCCGATGGTTCCCTGCGTGGCTGTATCCTCTTTTTGTCCACTTAAACTGTAGGCTCCCACATCGGGACCGTGCCCGTTCTAGCCACCAGTCGCCGGATTCGGATGATGTATTGCGAAAATTAAAATTGCATTGGGAGCTCGAGCTGACAAACAGAGGTGAGGTGAAGGAGCGCCACCGTTATCTGCGTCGCTTTTCCACTGCCTGTTGCCACCGTGTGCCACTTGACCGAAATCCCATACGGATCCCACATGTCCATATTTTGGTTTCTGGTTTGGAGTCCGCAGTCCGCGGAGACGGTGGCGAGGGTAATGGTGAGTTATGATTATATGGTTCTCCGAACTGTTCTCTACCATCGTGGAGCATCGTGCAGGAACGCTGCCAGGCTATGGTCCATCCCCTACACTCGGTATGAGGAATCTTACAGTTAATTTTGTGGGAGTTGTTTTCTTTCTTCGTTGATTAACTTACTAAAAAAATCATAAGTAAGCTTCTCACACACGCAGGCAGGCACGCACGAATGATGAGGGCATGTGGGTAGAAACAAATTACTCAAAATATGGAGCGAAAATTTATCGAAACACAAAAATGCGTTTCTACTCTAACACGTTTCTCAATAGACTCTTTTCTGACAGTACAGAATACGCAACGCAGCTAGTGGTAAAAAAACAAAGAGCAATCCGTACAAAAGCTGCAAGGAAGCAAATAATAAACACACCATCAGTTCTTCCTCGGCATTGTAAACGTTGATCAATTTAAGTTGATCGAGAAACCCTAACCGCATCACGCCATTCAAAAGGTAGTTGTGGTATGAACTTTTAATTTTAATTTATATCCAACGCGAACAACGTTATCTTTCGCTAACTCAACCTGAACCAATAGCAGTGCTGGTTGAAGTTGAATCGCGGCAATAAACACAATTCTCCTTACTTCTGGTACCAGGTACCTGTTTCAAATGATTTCATCTCGCACTGCTCTCTTCTCATTTGTGGCTCTTTCCTTCTCAGGAAGCCACTACGCAGCGGGGTTCCTGTGAAGAGTGGGGTCCCAGAGGCAAGTCGATAAACCCCAAGCCACGTCACAAATGGACCACGAAGCAATACAAGAAATGAGCGCGCTAGGCAGTGGTGTGCAGAATAAGTGTAATACCAGCTATCTACTATCACTAGAAGTGAACTAACCCAACATTTCAGAAAACTGGTATGTTTATACTGTTTTGATAAATGAATACTGCCGAATTAAAAGAGGATAAAGCTGGAGTTGTTGTAAAGCTTCAATTGCAGAGGGTTTTAACAAGTTCTTTGTTGAAAGCGTTAAAACTATTTATCAAGGAATTGCTGATATGCCTGAACCAATGGAACTAAGGAATATCATTATTACAAGTCAAAGGTTCAAGTTTGAACAAATTTCGTATGAGACACGGCCGTAATAGGAAGAGTAAATGCTCAAGTACTGCAGGACTTGGAGAATGATATTTTCCCGGCCTCATGGAAGGAGTCGACAGTTATCCCTATTCTCAAAGTGACTGGTACTACTAATAAGGACGAGTTTCGCCCCATTAACATGCTCAATATTCTTGAAAAGGTTTTGGAAATTGTTGTGAAAAACCAGCTGTATCTGGACGGGAATAATTTGCTTGTCAAGGAGCAGTCAGGATATCGAGCAGGGCATTCCTGCGAATCTGCACATCATGGTCCTTGCCAAATGCTGCATAGACCGACTGTTGCTGTCTTCTTGGATCTTAAGCGGGTGTTTGAGACAACATCGAGACCTTTACTACTTGAAACTATAGAAAGGTTCGGTGTCATGGATTGTGATTCGGAAAAGCCACAAATCGTGCAAGAGAAGCCAATGCACCCACAACGAGTGACTGTTTGGTGCGGCTTTTGGCTGATTGATTTTTCGGCGAAATTGCAGCTAAGACGGCATTTGTTTCAACAGGACGGCGCTACGTGCCATACAGCGATAGCCACTTTCGATATTCATGTTACACGAACAATCGAGTAACTACTGGCGACCTCAAGAACCAAATTCAAGTTGCTATTACCGAAATACGACCAGATACAATCGAATATGTACTCAAAAATAGGTCGACTGAATAAGCTACTGCCAAACCAATCTACTGCAGGCGGGAGTTTTGGGGAAAAGGAAATGTTCTGATGAATGTTTGAAACTCTTCACCTCTTTATAAAGGGGGGCTCCCATACAAAATCTAGGTTAATTTCAGTAAAACTCGGATAGGTTTCAAGTAGTTTGAGCTAAATTCAGCTGATGTGAATTTTGACATGTATTCAACAGGAAACGGGAAAGAAAGCCGATCGAATACGTCACCGGGAACCCCGATCGTCCGAAACGGAGGAGTAACGCGAGGAGGAAAGGGAAACTGAACAAATACATCACCGGGAAGCTCGATCGTCTGAAAAGTAGAAGTAATGGGAAATGAGAAGGAAAGCTGATCGGATACGTCACCAGGAAGTTCTTTGAAACGCCGGATAATCGAGAAATGAGGATGAAAGGAGGTGTGGCAACGCGCGTCGGGAACAGCTAGTAGACTTATGAAATATATAAGGCAGAATTTGCCGTAAAATCATCCTTTCAGAAATAAAACTTTTCACAGAAAAAAATAAACAAATATTATCTGCGCAATTTGTCTTTACAGTGACGCCTAAAACTAGCAAATAACTTTACACAATAGTGTTCAATTTGTAATGGTGTATATGTGTAAAACCCGGTGATACCTATTGATCTATTCAGGCCAGCATAATAAGTTACAGTAACGAGTCGTTATTGGTATCGTGCACCGAAAGCAACACTAACGATACGGAGTATAATCAACATCCACGTGGTGTTATCAACGGACAATCGACGTAGAACTAGCAGTCAAAACATTTGACGCATTCTTTTCATTATAAGAATGTATCCATAGGCATCATCATCATCCTTGTAGCTACGGAATATGGCAAACTATAGCAATTACTGGGCCCGCGGGTCAAACTTACCTCGTAACTATACCTTACTTAGGGGAACCGTTCGAAAATCCCATCGTTACTCGTCTGCTTCTATGTCACGATCGCAAACCCCAACAACAAAGCAGATTAGAATGCGGTGGATGGGATGTGCATGCGCATTAAAATTTATGGTCCTCCTGCTGAGTAAAACAGAATTCCACCCCCTTTGCATTTGCCGTATGATGGAGCGGCTGGAATTATGTTGTAATTTCACGTAAACCATTAACTAGCCTTTGCGGCAACACCGCTTCGAGACCGTTTCCGATCGAACGTAAGAGTAGTCGGTAGAGTTCGCTCGTTCGCCATGTTGGAGCAGAAAAACCAGTTGAAAAATGTGTGTACCGCGTGTTGCACCTATCACCGGGTGAAATCGATCTACTGGTCGAAGTTCCGGCTCTCGCAGGTACGCATCACTCATAACGAAAACTGGAGGCTGCAACAATTACTGAGTGATTCCCGTTCCTTCGTTGGCTAGTTGGAGAAAGATCTATGCTCGCAATAGGTACGGAGATGCTCCTTGTACCTTCCCTATCTACAAGGGACCCTAATGGTGATGGCAGAACTAAATGGCCGCATAATAGAACAACTGGACATGTCTCTCTCTCTCTCTCTATCGTGGTCAATTTCATCTAAAATTTCTTGGTCAACATCATCCTCATTAGCCTTCTTTCAGCATCATTCCAACGAAAATCAATTAAGATTCCAGGCTTGCAACTGTTGACAGCAGGACATGGGAGATAAACACCAAGAAAAATCGAAGGTCGACAGTATCTCTCTGATGTTTTTGCGTTTTTTCTTCTGGGTTCATCAAATATCCAATGGCTATAAGAATTGCAGCAATCGGCAAAGACTTCCGCGGACGAACACGGCTTCTGGTGGACTGATGCTATAATAGCTTCCTCGAAACTTTGACAGTCGGACTCTAGTGAGCTTTCTTCTAGACGACGACAAACAAGCCGAACGCGAGACGACGCGCTCTTACAACCTCGTTGCGCTTTCACCAACTTCCAACTGAATTAACCGCTAACTGACGAACTCTTCTCAGAACCCCTGACTAATAGCTGTGGTTTGTCCTGCGAATGAGCGACCGATTACTGCCGACCGACCAACCCTGATAGAAACGTGCTGCAATGACGTCAAACAGAACCTCACTCGTCAACGATGACCAAGAGCGGTTGTTAGGGAAGAGCTGGGACAACCCAAGACGATAACTGCGACACGAACAGACACAATCGCAAAGATTTATGATCACTACCAAGCGGAAAACCGCAGTATTTTTTCAGAAACAATTCATTTACATTAGTAAAATTGAAACCTACTATTAGGATTTTGAATTAACTCATAGAATTTTTATTTCACAATTGTGGCCTAATTCCAACAACAAAACATATGACTACTTTAATGAAAGCATTGTTTGTCGTTAGCTAATACTTTCTCCCATCTCTCAAGTAATTCACGGATTCAGTGTCGATAGAACTCCTCATCTTTAGAAGCGATCCAATCAGAGCTCCATTTTTCAATACTTTCGTAAGAAGTGAAACGCTGTGCCGCCAAATCGTTGCTTATGCAACGGAACTAGTGTGAAGGAGCAAGATCTGGTAATTACGGCGGGTAACAGTTTCCATCTGACATTTTCGAGATAGGATTTGACCGGTTTTGCGATGTGTGGTCCCCGTGTGGAACCCAATAAGACATTTTTCTCATCATTCGCATGGCACTGATGCGTTTGGAGACTGTCGTTTGATCAACTCCTAAGATTTATGCAAGGTCTTTTTGCGTGTGACGAGCAATGCTGCCAATTCTTCATTAAACACAGTTTAATAAGGGGCAAAACTCGGCATTTTCAGTCGGGTAAAAAACGTGTTGTTTACACTTGTTACACTTACACGGTAGCTGTCAAACCCATATTTCATTTTTTTTTAAATGTGACATTCAATGAGCAATGCGATCTATTGAAAACCGCATGAATTAATTCTAAGTCCTTATACATTTCCCTCAAAAAGGAAAAGAAAAAAAATCATCTATACGTTCTCATTGGCTGTGGATTGCATTCTGACAACATCAATATCCAAATGTGTAAAACATACCGCTCGCCGATACATCGGACCATGGAGCGTCGGACAGCAGCGGTTGAAATATTTATATCGTGTCAGCCGTGTACGTAAGAAACTTATCTCGTGAAACATACGAAATTGTGCATGATTCGTGGTTTAATTACCAGTGGCACAGTTGGACGATTTTAAACAACAGGTGCTTTGCTTCGATCGAAGGTTGATCGAGAACCGTGGAAGGGAACACGGTTAGTAACATCGATTGTAATACTAATATTTATACGGGTAATGTAAATAAAACAAATGAAACAGTATGAACAATTTTAAGCGATAGTTAAATTAAATTGCAGGAAATCTTGCAACCAGATTATCAGATAGTAGATTATCTTACCAACTTGTTGCTCGCTTCTGCTCGACGATGATGCAGAAGATGACGGTTCAGTGACCGACGATGTCGCCGGCGATTGATTGACTCCCATCGGGAAGATGGTATTTTTGCATAACCTCGAAAACATCTTCAGACCGTAGTAAATCGCCTCACGGCGCACGAACTTGTCACGAACTTTTTCGCTCTTTGGAAACTTTTTACGCTCAAATCGAAACCGTGACCCCAGTTGACTTCCACAATTTCTCTACAATTTAATCATTCCAGTACTCAACCTGCTGTAGGTAGTGCCAGGGCCAGCAAGCATACTAGCAACTTGTGCGAATGTCGCTGCAGCCACTACTCATCAGTATGCCATCGCGCCATCGTGGGGTAGCGTCATTCGCCGGGAGTTTGCGCGGGCAGCGGGGCAACCACCATCATAAACCGGTCACGCACTCATTTGCACGATGTTGAGTGTGCAGACACCAGCAAAGGGCTTCTTCAACTTTCACGACGCCGTTCCGCTACCGATGCGAGCACATTAATTAATCTAATTTCACAAATCGCAACTTATGCTACGCATCGCACTTCCATGGTTCCACTTTCCAGCAGCGTAAATCATCGCATCTGAGCCACAAAACACTTGTTCACAGTCAGAAAGTGTAATCTTTGCGTAAAAGATTCTATTTGTTGGGAATGAAAACTTGATCCAATGCTCCAATTCTTAACAATGAGTGATTTTTGTCCGCTTATCAGTTAACTTGTACCCCGTTCGTTATCATTCCTCCGAGGAGGAGCTGGTGGACACACGTTTTACTATCAACCGTCGTCACAAATGATCTTGAACGGATCTGAACCAAGTTGCTGCCTAGCTTATGTTCACGATGTCGCTCGACTAATTTTAAATTAGCAAATGATCATCAGCGGCTCTACGCAAAAGTGAAGCCCTCGGCCATCCCGGAGCCACCACCGTACAAGTCTGGCCGATGGCCACTGTAACACCCTTAAGGTCCGTGCTCCGGGTGCGCACTCCCTCTCCGGACTTTGATTTGAGCATAGTTGGTTTTTAATGCACGTTAATCCTCATGCCTTTTTTCTCTTTCTCTCTCTATCTCTGTGTCTCTCTCACTTCCACTCTCTAACAATCTCTTTCTCTCTGTCTCATTTTCTCTTTTCCCCTATTGTAACCCACCTAACGTTTCGCTTGGGTGCTAGCAAACACAGTTTCTACAGTGCACGGCGAAGCGCAACTTTCCGCCCCAAACGATCTCTTTCCTCTCGGCTCCTCGCTTTCTGCCTCAGGATGTGGCATAGAATGGCCAAATGAACAACATGAGCGCGTGTATATAGCTTGTGTGTGTGCTAGAGTGTGTAATTTAAAACAATAGCGGCAAGTGCAGCATGTATGCAGTGGCGACTCTTACAGTGGGGCAAACTAGGTTGAAAAGGAAAAGAGAGAGCAGGAGAGAAAGACACAGGCAGTACATGTCTGTGTTTGACAAAGTGAGAAAAGAATATTTAAAAAATCAGAGAAAAGGATAGAGAGAAATTTAACCAACAACGTACGTACATTCACACAAGGGACACGTTGAACTGGGTCCCAAATTACAAGTTGTAGCCCAAGAACTATTGGCAGTGTAGGTACGTGTCACGTTCGGGTGCTCTATGGAATATTAAGCAACCAGCAGCCCCCGCAACGTTTCTTGGGCGATACCGGAACGTCTTCCTTGATCGTTGTGGTCTGTGTTGACCGCAACGACCGAAGCTACTGAAGACACGCATCGATGAATCACTAGAAGTGCTTCTTCCGTCAGCAGCCTGCGAGATGGTTGAGGTCCATTAATGGCACGTGCGAAGCTCCCCTCCGACAAACCCCCAGCCGAGTCTTTACCGCTTTGCTTCATCTTTGGGCCCGTCACATGCAGGGGCTGCCTGCCGGAAACCCACGTACCGTACCGGAAACAGGCGATGGCTTAACAGACTTCGGTGTGGGAGCGCAGGAAACCGCCTTCTGGCACCGTACAAAAGCTTCGAAGATGGCTACAAAGTCCAACGAACCCCGCTGGTCAACGGCGTGGAAAGTATCTTCCATGAACAGGTAGCCACGCACGCAGGTGCGCTATGCTTGCTTGAACACGGGACTAGCTTGTCATACTTCCAATATGAACCTGTCCCACCATCCCTAAAGGGGATGCGAAAAGACATGTCTGCTTCTGATGTGTTTATTTGTCTGTGCGGTTCTAAATTCTGATGATTCCAAATTTACGATAGGTTAAAAGTGCATTAAAACATATTTGAGGTCGTCACTGCATTTCGCCATCTCCAAAGGCAGCCTACTATGTACTGGTATTGTTACGACGGCGAGAAGCGGTACCTCGATTGGTCGGTGTGGTGTTTTATGTTTAATTCATAAATGGATGCGATGGTCGAGTGAATTTGGCTCGATGTTGCAGTATAGCATTCTCACGTTCATTGTGGAAGACTCAGTTCTCCGTGCCAGGGCGGATGCTAAATAATTCCCGATTGTGCGGCAAATGCTGTGTGTAGTAGCAAACGAACGACTGCACGGTGGACCAATCTCAGCCAGCAGCAGATCGTCAAGATGGATCGTTCGTTTTACTTTTTCACACGCAATCGACACAAACCCAACTATTTTACATTCTACAATAACACATCTCTGAAATACCATGTCTGGCCTTCATTTTCTACAGAAACCGAGTGTTGAGTCACTATCATGCTGGCAGTGTGGAAAGTATAACAAGAATGTAGCTAAGTATTGTATGGTAGCACGGTTGGTAGTTTCCCGTTAAACGCGTACCTGGCAATAATTTATCGTGTTCCTCCTGTTTATAGTTTACGTCCAAATCATGTCATCAAAACTGATCGTTAAATAATACAAAACCACATCATACCCTTCTCGATTTCACCATACGCCTAATCCTTCTCGATGATCAGCCCCATTGGAAAACGACGCGCACAGGGCGGTTTTATTTCAATCAGAAATATGGTTTTGAAACGTCAAAGGGACCGCAACCTGCTTCATCTATAGAACGAAAAACTAATCTAGGACCGCACGTTGCTATCGATTCTTCACGTTTCCCGGATCAAAGTGGCAACATCGTAGAACCTTGCGGACCAAGTTCGATCGCTGACTGCTACAGCCTGCCGTTGATCTGTGATCGATAAAAAACCGATAAACTTATTCACGGTAACCCATTCAAGACCGAACCGCTGAGAATCATTCGAGTTACGAGATTAGCCGGATTTCACGTTGTGCTTCATGCTGACCATAGTCTTATGAATAACGCACCAACCGGCAGCGACTACCATCTTGAAAAAAAGAACAACAATGCGGCCACTTGGCCTAACATTCCTCTTGCACACGCGCATGGCACGCACTTTCTGAAATGCGGGAATCGATCTGGGTGTTCCGATCGCTGTGACACCACAATTTCTATTTAAATTGAGATGGTAATAAAATCTTCCCAAAAATCGTACCGCTGGAAACCAGCAGCGGCCCGGCAAAAGGCGGCAACCCAGTACGTCCCCGAAGGTTGCTTTCTAGTCCGCCCCGTAGGCGCCTAGATTCTAGCTGCGGGGTGTATGATTGTCTGAACTGCTGTTTACGTAATAAAATACTACATTTTACTGCCAGATTTACCGTACGTTTGGGTGCTCGGTACTGCAGAGTCACAAGGTAAACCACTGTTTTCGAACTGTTTGGGCATTGACAACAACTTGCCAAAAGTAAACGAACACTACGAGAATTCAAAATTTATCAGTCATCTTTCTATAGGCTACCACTAGTTGTTCAAAACAGGGAGGACCGGCAATTATCAGAAATACAGAACGTTATTAAGGTGGGTGTTGTGGCAACATACCGTACAAGAAGTAGACTGACGCCACCAGGGTCTACTCACACACTCAAAAATAATCCGTTGATGTGAAATGTTGGCGCAGTATTTTACGCTTGGCCAATGTACCTGAACCGTCTTTGTTAAGAGCCGACTGTTCAGCTATCTGCATCTCTAAACAGAAGTTACTAGGGCGTAGAAACGCAAACCGAAACGCATGGTAGTCTATGAGTGGCATAAAAAAATAACTTTTCTGCGACACAATAATGACACACATTAGTACTCGTATGTAATCGTCTCCCGTAGTGGGTCTACAGAAAAGGTTTTGGTAAATTTTCTTATAATTAGTCGAACGCTTCTTGTGCCGGCGTTTAGCCGGTCGGAAGTGAAACGGAACCGTCGTCACGAAACTGACGCCATTCTCAAGAAAGGGTACGAGCGTTATGGACTTATGTTTTCATTCTATCTCCGTTTGGGCGTGGTGCATGGAACGATGGAGGCATGTGGCGTAGAACGAGGGAGAGATTATGATTTAAATTCAATCAGCGAAGAGTAAACGAAGCTTCCATAGAGCCGACAGTCATTGTAGGTTCGCACAGTGTCATGTAAACTGTTATAAAGCTTATTTCGCTCGACAATTCCTCGAGGCAAGCTGTATCTAGTCAGGTTTCCATTTTTGGTTGGTATACATGCCCACAGCACTCATGCATTTCAATGATTCGAAATTTATGCGAATACACCTTATTCCTCGAATGCACTCCAAAGGATGCTCTCAATCCACGTGCTTCAAGGGGTGTAAGCAACGCAGAAGAGAAGTTACCTTACCTTGGGATGTTCGATGCGACCTCCTTCAATAATTGACTACTTTCTCAAACCGTCAACTGAAGTCAACTCAAGCACTGACAGGCGGCAGCGAATGCCAATATCAGTTAGTTTTCATCGTGGTTTCTGCCACTACCAGCTGCCGCAAACCCTTTTTTGCTGGTAATGGACATGAGTTTCGCTTTGCGAGTAAACAATGTGCCAACGTACATTTGCTACTGCAGTACTACGTATTGTGTGTCGACGTACATCAGCAAAACCGCGTCACAAATCATCAAACGAAAACAAAATGATAAAAGGCGTTACCGGCGATGATGAGATCGCCCTAGGAATGTGACAGTCGATTCAACGCATTCCACTTACAATTCACCTGCACCCCTGCAATTCTACATGCACATTTGTCTGTTTCAGAAACCAGTATGCGTTCACCTTGTAAATGGTAAAACGTAAAGTTCCTCAGCCGAAGCAACAAGCAATGTAGTAAACAACGTGGCGTAAATTTGGAGCTTTTGCGCATTTATTCATTCATCCATTCCACGACGAATTACTTTCTTCGCCTAATTATAAACGAAGGACAGTGTAACGAAGATGAGACCGTCAAGCTTACAAGTAACGCATACCAATCTTAGCAAAACTTCTTATGCGCCACCTCTTCATCAAAACCAGATGCCAGAAGTGTTACTCGCTAAAGTTCAAGTTCCAATGAAATTATATTTTTTCCTCTTTATTCTTTTATCCTATTTTATTATATTTTTTCTTCTGAAAGAATACGAAAGTTCAGGTTCATCTCTTGAATTATTTCCCACCGTAAGGCGTTTAAGTCACGTGTCACTTGTCTTTCTTTGCGAAGTCCTGCTTGTACGTTTAGGTGACCAATTGCGTGTATTGATTGCTGTTTGATTTTCTGTAACAAAATGAAAGCTTAATACATAAATGAGTTAAAAAACGGTCCAATAACACGTGTCAGAGAATCATTTTCTTCCACGCACTCTTAACTAAGAACAGCGCGAAGAGGATCCGCAATCGGGTTTGAACCAATTCATAGGAGGCGTTCAATGTTTTCCCAGCAGGAGGAACCGGACAAGAAACAAGGCATCAGTACAAACAATTGGCACACGACAAACACACATCGTACGAATCCAAACAGCACAATGTGTTCCGGAAGGTCAGCTGGCGCTGATTAATTCACTTCTCGGGTCCATGGCGACCGACAACTGGCTGTTCGCGAATTCCGAGAATCCGCGGAAACCTTTCTGTATGCACTGTTTGCGTCGTCATCTGCTCCGTCGTTATCACAGCCGAAGCTGGCACTGCACTAATCTGATTAATATTACCGTGTAGAATTGCGTTTTTAGCAGGCAGCCTCTCGGGCTTAGCTACGACCGTTACCATCCGTCATCCACCGCCTTCTGTCTCGAATATTTCCCACGTTGCTATAGATCACTAATCACTCACTAAGGCCCACACCAAACCAACCGGCTGCCATAAAACTCCAGTAAAACTACGTCCGGATTCCAATTCGTATGCTCCACGGCGATGGAACAACAACATTAAACAATTCCTAACGCATTGTGAAATATGTTGTATGGTACCACATCACCCGATAACATCCTACCACTTACCGGCTTTGTCGCATCTGGTTCCGTTCGTTCCTCATCAGTTGCATACTGTAACGTTGTGTTTTTAAGGGTGGCGTCGGTCTAACACAAGCTAGGCGCGTAACAACCACAAGCATTACTATATCAACAGAGGCTGTTCCCTTGATACCGGAGGCTCCTGAATGCCCTTGAGGCTCCTGTTCCCTTGATACAACACCTGAATGTGATTAGTGCCACCGGCCGCTACGAACTTCTTGGTGCATCACAATGTATGCGACATTTCGCAGCCAATAGTTACGAAAAAGTACATTTAATTTCGAGTTAAATATTTTTTTATAAACTTGTGTCGCATGCGCTTAGAGTGCAATGCTTTGTGGCTAATCCACCTAATGTAGGGGTTCATGATTTGCAACAAACCAGGGCACTTTTTGCTCAACAAACTAAGTGGTTTGAATCCACTAAAACTGTTCATTATTTTTGTCTCCTTTGCAATGCTGATGACAAAATTGTCTCGCGTTAAGATTTCTATAAGTTCGAAAATCCTGCTCGAAGTTTCGCGCATTACGGGTAAGCGGGCCTACTTATTCGTGATTATTGGTGACAAGTAAAACAGCTGGCAAATGTAACAATAAACGATGCAATGCAACGAATGCAATGAAACGAATAAACGATCCTCGATGGTTCGTAACCAGGCTTTCAATTTCTCAAACTTTCTTACGTCGCACATTCGCTTACGGCTGAACCCATGACTTCCGGCAGCAATTGTACGATCATCACGGTCTATCGCCGTGCATTCGAGAGCAGCTGCGACTGCTCACTCTTTTTTTCGTGTGCGTGCTCTCTTTCGTCAACGATCGATGCTCGGAGCTACGAACACGATCGTGGCTCGAACGAAGTCCTTCTACATATGGCAAAGGACGAAAGGTGGCGTTATCCTAGCATTGGACGATAGTTTATTCACTTCACTTGTGTTCCTTTCTTCTTCTTTCTCTCCTTCTTTTTTTTGCGTCTTTCTACCCTTATACCCTTCGTTTGGGTTGAGCCTATTTCGATCCGAAGCGGCTGACGAATTGTGCACACCTTGCGTCCGAGGAACCGTTCTAGCGTAGCGCATTTAATGCACCGTCTCACCGTTTTCTCCCTCGGCCTAGTATAGGCGATCGGGATGTGGAGTTTTTCCATGTAAAGCTAGAACCCGAAAACAAATACTGGCACCCGCTTGAAGCTGGCGCGAGTTTCACGGGGCAAACCCGGAATACCGTCTGTCGGTTGAACCGAACGTTGGCCCAGGACTTTTATGGTGGTGTTGTGCCGGTTGCCTTGCCAATATCGGCAGCCGTGGTTGTGTGCGTGCGTGCAGTTCATCGATTCCTCGCACACGGTCTGCATTTCTGTGACGGCACGCGCAAGCGGTCCTTGCCGCGGCTGCATCTCGTTGTCGCGTATACCTTCCAGTCGTTATCCAATTGTAGCCCGTTACACATCCTCCCGAATACCTTAGGGATACCGATCGAGAAAACAGTCGCGATGCCAATTTTTCGTAAAAACAGAAACAGGCCTAAGCCGGCCAGCTACGAAGTGCTGAAAAATAACGTGGACTACGGTACGCGCAGTATTGAGCAGTTTCCCCGGCCATATAGCTGCCAGCTAACACCGTACCGTGAGGTGGATTTCAGCGGGCGAACGAAACGGGCAGCTCAGGCTGTCGTTCCATTCCTGTTGGGACCGTGTAAGGCCATCTTCATCGGCGATGTGGCAACCGGCAAGACATCGCTAGTGAATCGATTTTGTCACGAAACATTCCATGATCACTACGCCGCCGCTATTGGACTAGACTTTGAGGTGGAACGGTTTCAGATTCTCAAACAATCCTACTCCTTACAGATGTAAGTCCTCCACAGACACTAAGGAGCAATGCACGTATTTCCTAGCAACCCATCGCGTCATTCCTTTGCAGTTGGGACACCAAAGGCCACGAGCAGTTTCAGTGTATCGCCCAATCGTACTATCGGAATACAAACACCATCGTTGTAGTGTTCGACATGACCCGTCCGCAATCACTGACCAACGGCAAACGATGGTTAAAGGAGGCACTACGACAAAACTCTGGTCCAGTATTGAAATTCCTCGTCGGTACCAAGAAAGATCTTCTCGTAAGTTTGGGACCCGTTCCGGAGTGTAAAGCCACTGTATTCATTCACTATTTTTGAACTTGCTGCTGCGCAGAACAACCAAGCGCTCTGTGATGTTGAACTGGAAGCGATCAAAATGGCGTACGAAATAAACGCCGAATACTGGCCGGTGTCCGCGCGGACCGGGGAGAATGTTACCGATTTTTTCCGCCGACTGACAGCCCTTGCCTTCGACCATAGCGTGCAGCGGGCGATGGACACCAACGACACGTTGTTGCAAACAACCGGAAATAGTTTGCTAAGTGAGTACTCCGCCCTAACGCCATTCGCGATGTTCTATAATTTTTCTTTTTTATTTCCGACTTCTCTAGATCTTTACTTCCTGAGGAAGGAGAAGAAGAAGAAGAAGTTTCTCAAATGCTTCAATTGCACAATAAATTAAACTATTCATTTGCCAATCCAAGCAACCATTCATTGATTCTTCTTATGTGTATGACGAATCTATCAGTTTAAAACTGGGTGTGAAATTTAAAGTAAAATGCTTTTCAAACAGCACCAATACAATAACTCGAAGTCGGTGAAGTTTTTCTCCGCTTCTCTTCGTGCTGGGGCGTTCGTACGTGACATTTTACGTCGTCTGGAGGAGCGCAACAAACAGCAAGTAAGCGATTATAACAGTTAAAAACAAGTAAGCGAACGAAGTTCCACTTGCGCAGACGATTGTGTCGATGACGTACGTGTTTTTGGACATGGTGCTCAAAACAGTGGTGGCTGGACCGCGTGGACCAAGCCTGCTTCGTTGAGTCACCATGGTGCCCGTAACCTTAACTGCGTTTGTTTGATTTGCAACAACAGATTGTAGTTACTGGGGTCGACCGTACCCCAAAGAATCTGGCGCCCCCCTTGTTGGGTGAAGCATTCGTTTGGAGTCGATTCAAAGAGTGCTACGAAGTTTTTCCAGAAGACAAGACCCCACCAACAATGGACACTGGAGCGGTACCGGTGGGTGGTTTTATGGAAATCACTAAAGTAAAGTTAATTCAATCAGAAATTCTGCTCCCTTCACTAGCAGACCATTGATAAGGCGGAAGGATTCGATAACGTGAACCATCAGCCAAACTACGAGGATATCACCGATCGGCACAGTCCCTCACTGGAGCCATGCGCGGGAATGTATCATGTGAAGATCAGATTAACGGAAACCGACGATATTGTGTTGTATGAGAGTCCGAGTCACGTCGTATCGGCGGACGCTGAGGAGGCCGCGCTGGTTCTAGAGCAGAATCGTCTTTTCGAAACGCGCCCCAAAGCTTGCCGGGCGGCAGATGCCGAAGCACAAACAATCGATCTGCCGTGTAAGTCACGGTCCGTCAATACCGAGTGCATTCATCGCCAAAATGTGGCATCATTCGTGTCAAACTACGACATGTACGACACGTATAACGATCTTGAGCGGCACACGAAGGAAATCAATGTGGCCGAATCGACCGCAAAGATGGAGATCACGACGTACTTGCGCGAAGGCATGGAGGACATCGACGACCGGCTGAATCGCAATCCGAATTTTCATCTCTCGGCGATGATACTGCAACGATTGTTGGCGGGCAACGTGTACCGTCAGCAACAGATGCGCTTCCGGGACATGTACCCACCGGACCCGTGCCGCGAAGACGTGCAGTATTTGTATCGCTTGGACACACTGTGGCGCTACCGAACCGTTGAAACACTAGGAAAAGCTGTCGCTAGTGCCTCTTGGTGTCCAGCGAACGGAGACATCGTTGCGATCGCGTATGGCATCTACGGCCATACACCCAGTGACGATCGGTGCACAAGTTTCGTGTATGTGTGGAATATCAAGAACCCGGTCAACCCGGAGCGCCGTTATCGGTTCGACTGCCCGGTCACCTGCGTCGCTTTCTCCACGCGTACACCCCAGCTACTGGCCGTGGGACTGTACGATGGTAGAGTACAGATTCGTGACATAACCCACGACATCCAGAGTCCACTAGCCGTGGCAGAGCGAGACAAGTTGGCGATCTATCAGCCGATCTGGGACCTGAAGTGGGTTGAGTTTGACAACGAGGGAAAGGACGAAGTGATCGCTGTCTCACAGAATGGCTGGGTCATGAAGTACTCGCTTACGATGGGAGAGTATCTGTTGCCCTATCCGTTGCTTCGCTTGGATAGAGTACAAGGAGTCGTTGAAGGTCCAGTGATGGCAACCCCTTCCGGTGAGCAGCAAACACCGTCCTGTCCGATCGAGTCTGATATTCACCCGCAAGCCCTATGCGTCACCATACACCCGTTGCAAAAGGACAAATACTACGTCGGCACGGACGAAGGAGCTGTGCATTGGTGTAGCATCAACGATCCCTTCCAACACCTCGGCGTCTGGCAAATGCACAGCCGCAGCATCTTTTGCATCGAGTACTCACCATGGAGTCCCAAAATCTTTCTCACCTGCAGCGGCGATTGGAGCATCCGTATCTGGATTGAGGAGCTTGCCGAACCTGTCGTCACACTTACAACGGGCTTCGCGCCAATTCAGGCGGCCTACTGGTCACCCACGAACAGCACCGTAATAGCCAGCGTTACCAGGGACGCTGTTCAGCTGTGGGATTTGAAACGACGAAGCTCTAAGCCCGCCTCCGAAACGGCACTTGGTAGTCTCACGACGCCGCTTACCATCATTCGTTTCACGAACTGTGGCCGAAGCGTGTTGGTGGGCGACGCCGAGGGGAACGGTCATGTCTGCGCGCTAGAAGATATGCCATTTCCGCCACACTTTCAGTACCGCGAGCTGCAAGCAGCGATTTATGCTAAACTTGTCACCAGGCCGGAACTCTTAACTCGCGTTCGTCGAATGGGTGATTTAGGCTATTGAAGGACGTCCTTAAGGAGGACACTTCCTGCGCAGGGCGGCGTGTCTGAAAGAAAAGCACACGTTCCATAAGGCAGGTTTCTTCCTTACGCCTTGTGTGGTCGCGAAGAATGGTTGTGCGATCGTTCACACGATCGAAAACGCTCGAACTCATTTACATGGGTTCCAAATGCTGTTATCGGTCGTATTTCTCCGGAGACTCTGTTGCCCATAAAGCGTAAAAGCATCGATAATAGCCCCGCGATTCACATTACCGATGAGGCTGCTAGCAGATTTCTACTGATCAACGCGACCAGTATTCAGACGACATTACGATCGCGAGCGACTTTACGAGCGGTTTTAAACGGTTTTTAAATTTGGTCATAAAAATATTTAACAATCTTTGCTTCTCGTTCGCTCCTCATCACTTGGCCACTTCTGCTGTTATCCCACCCCTTGATCGACTGGTGAAAAGGTGGTGGCATACTCTTTAGATTTCGAAAGAACGATCCCAAAATGTAGAAAAAGAAAGCAAACGTCTTTCCAAATCGAATGCGTACGACATGGACAGCCACGGAAAAAGGCAACTGAGACAGTTTTAACGGATTTTTCTCTGTTTTGTTAATGAATAAATTAAACAAATTGTTTTGTTTTTAGCTTTTCTTCCACGTTCGAATGAGGGTCCAAAATAAACTCATGAAACGTGTGCTTTTATTGCATTCTATGACAATTGTTCAGCGTTACTTTTTACTTTTAGGGTTTACTTTTATTGACACCATTAACGATCGCCAAGGTGATCTTTTTAACTTTGTTATACCGTACAGAAATTAATTTTCGAGATCAAAAACAACACCGCGCAAAATGAAGTTCATCGTCGACGGGTCTGTTTTATTACATTTTGATGACCAGCTCAACGATGATGGGAAAGCCACTGTGCAAGCGACAAACCTGAAAATCTACGAAATGTCGGTAGTTTGGTACACGTGTTTAAATCTTTGTGACTATTAGCACATCAGGCCGGTCGACACCGATGGGTAAGTTGTGAGTAATTAAGATAATGGGTAGTTTACAGAATGCACCACCACCAACAGCATAAACAGAAACATTTCAAATTATTCACCAGAGCGGCGGCGAACGAATCGAAACTTAAGCCCGGTCCACACGTTACGACTTAGAAAATTAAAGCCGGCGACCATTAAAGTCGTACGACTTCCATACATGTTGATGCGCGAGTTTTTTACGGAGTTTATCGAAATTTAATCATTGCTTCGCTTTAAAAGCCATTTCCTCGACCACTATGACCGATAAGTGAGCACAACGTATCGGGTTTGCGACGCAAGTCGTTATGAAGTCGTAGCGTGTGGACGCTCCACAGATTACTACGATACGATAACATTAGTCTGCGCAGACTAAAGTAGCAGTGAAGTCGTAACGTGTAGACCGGGCTTTAAGCTTACTAATAAGGAACGATGATTAAACAGGCCAGCATTTAATCATTTATTTCGCAGAATTTGGAACAATTGCATTGTTGCCCCTCCGCCCTTTACGGCCCCGAATCAGGAACAATTTTAAAAGGACGCGTTCCGTGTTTATCGTAACATCGCTTAAAATCTTGTAACTCGTGTTATTTTAAAACAAGCGGTCACCTTTTGTTTTCGACATATTCCGCTAGGGGCACTGCAAACGTTGCATCACTTTTCGCTTGAACTCAAAAATGAGTTAATAATTTTCTACCCTGCTTCAAACTGTCAGCCATCCGGAAACCGACGAGACGAGCGAACTCGCGTCGTTGTGACAACCTCTTTTCCATCACAAGTATGGCTCCGAAGAAACCATCTGAGAAGCCCGGTAAGCAAAATTTCTTTCAATTCTGCTTGAAAATGCAAATTGATCATCGCTGAATCCGTGCAAGTGCATTTTCGATACGCAACACTTTCCAGTGGTTTCATTGCTTTTTGTAATCGGTATTTATTTCGAGCAAAATCTTGAGCTAACATTACATTGTGTACGCCACGAGGACTACCGAGTGTCAACCTGTCCCATTTTAGAGCAGGGCGAAAATGTAATGAAGCAAGCTATCCATGAAAAACGACGCGCGCTGATGCGATGATCCTAATGCAAAAGAATGTTCAAAAATGATGATATTTTTACTAGAGGGAATCTCTCTGAAAAACTACCATGAAAGAGATGTTTATTTAAACTAGTTTACTGACTTCTACGTCTTATTCTTTCGATTCCGTAAACCCGTCGTCTCGTTTGAACCCTATATTAACCCATTGTTGTTCCTTTTTCCATTTTAGCCGGCCAACCGGCCGAAAAGAAAGAGAAGAAGGCTGCAGCAGCCGAAGCCTCCGGCTCGGGTGAAAAGAAGGGTGAGAAAAAACCTGCTGCTGATAGCAAGGCTGCTGGCAAGAAGAAGGCTCCAGCACCGGCACCCGAAGCAACGAAGGCCGCCGCCAGCACCGGCAAGAAGGATGCCAAAAAGCCAACTACGACCGGTGCTGCTGCTGCTGCTACTGCCGGAAAGAAGGCGCCAGCGAAGCCTGCTGAAAAAAAGAAGGCTCCAGCTGCCGCCCCGGCTGCGGCAAAGGCCACCAAGGGTGCTGCTAAACCTGCACCAAAAGGAGCCGCCAAGGTTGCCGCTGCTAAGGGAACGGTGAAGGGAGCAGCCAAGGGTGCAACTAAGCCAACCACTAAGGGAGCGAAGGTTGCAACCGCTGCTAAGAGCACCAAGAAAGTTGCCACTGGTGTAACTGCCGGAACGAAAGCTGGTGCCAAGAAGACCGCTAGCGGAAAGAAGGTTACTACCAAAGGTGGCAAGGTTGTAAAGGGCAAAGCTGGTGCCAAGAAGGGAGTCAAGAAAGGAAAGCTGACTAAGGAAGAGCTGAAGGCAAAAATCCATAAGGGAACGCTCAAGGCTCGGGCGACCGCCGTGGCTCGTGCTAAGCGCGCGAAGACTAAGGTAAGCACTGCACTGTAAATTATTGCATCGCGTTGGGCAATGAACAAAACCATCTTCGAGTGTCTGTGGACGTGATCTTGTGATGAAATGTTGAAGAGGGAATCTCATTGATGCTAGCACCTGAAATCAACTGCAATACTTCTATCTGAAAGCCCCACAGCCATAATATTCATTTTTCTTGATAAAATACGAAGGTTGGCGATAAGTCAATTCAACTCCTTAATGTTCTGTAACCTTTTTATGTATTCAAATCCAGCTAATCAAAGGCCCATACGGAACCGTGATGCGTAAGATCCGTACCTCCGTGAAGTTCCGCCGACCTCGCACCCTATGCCTGCCACGCAGACCAAAATACCCGAGGAAGTCGGTGGCTAAGCGTAGTCGGTAAGTTGCCGTTACTAAACTGAAATGAAGTTTCCCGTCGAGTCTTACGGCATCCAGGCTTGGAAAAATATCGCTCGGTTATCTTCTCTTTTGTTGTGGGGTTCACTGAGTGCAAGCCTAAAAAATGCCAAGAACAAATTATCTTTTTATTGCAACTACTTTCTACCATACCTATACTAGACAGTTTACTACAAGGAAGAGACATTGCATTCTAAATCTCGCCGAACTCTATTCTTTCTGCAATTTGTTCGTAATTGCTTTTCTATGTCATTCTTTCCACCCCAAAAGCATGGATCCGTACAACATTATCAAGTATCCGTTGACAACCGAAGCAGCGATGAAAAAGATTGAGGACAACAACACGCTCGTCTTCCTGATTCACCTGCGCGCCAATAAGAACCATGTTAAGGCTGCCGTTCGCAAACTGTATGACGTCAAGGTGCTGAAGATCAACACGCTGGTGCGACCAGATGGCAAGAAGAAGGCGTACGTGCGATTAACCCGCGACTACGATGCACTAGACGTTGCCAACAAGATTGGCATCATCTAATCGCGCTACCACCGGCGGCGCCGTCAGAAAGGAGTTCCAACTCAGTTCTCTTTTTCGGATGAGAAGTGGGTGGGTATACTCTGGTGGGAAACTGCTTCAAGCATTGATCAATAATGTTTGTAACACTCATCCGAGGAATGATGAAAATATAACATCCCTGAGGGCGATTATAAAATACACTTTTTGAAATGAGTATCATTTGTGTTTTTGTTGGTAGCAAAGGGGTTTTGTTTAAAATGCTCATATTCCTTGAGCCACATAGCTTACACATCCGATATGTTATAAAAAGGATTAGTTAGTTAGGGGTTAGTAAAAGGATTCTTATCCAGCATTTACAACCGCCGCGCGGCTTGGTCTGCAACAGCGACAACGTTAATTGGTGTAACAGCGACTATAATTAGAAAGTCGAAATTCAAGCTGTGTGTTGCTAATGTTCTTTCTCTATGTGAATATTTTAAATAATAACTTCGGAAAACTGCTTTACTACCTTTATTCCTCAGTAGTACTCGGACCATATACCATATTCAAATGCTTTAGGCCAGCATCATTGCAAAACCAGTGAAAAACCAACTATGTATGAGCAACATTTAACCGTCATTTCAGTCATATTCGTACTGATTGTCACCCAAAGGATGTCAAGATTTGACAACATTTCTATACGAAAACACCACGCGTTATCAAACAAATCCAAGTGTTCGTTGAAACTTGGTTCGTTCGTTTATTATTTGCACTGCGTTTATACACCTAATTAACTGTACGGATTTTTAGTAAGAAAAATCATGTTATGCCCGGACCTATGGCGATTTGTACCACCGTCATATAGTAACACGATCCTCGTAAGCTCGAGCTGGAGCAATGATCGAAGATCAGACAAAATGCGAAAGGAAATCAACTCGCGTCACTTCAACCATACGGTAAATTCAAGATACAGACGTCCGCCATGTAATCCTAGGTTTGTAAAAGGTTTTTAATTATGTAGCTCTCGATAATTCTGCCCGCTTGCGGACGTTCGACTGCCAACGAGCTGGAAGAAAAGCTCAGTGTCGCAAATGATCCTGGCCACTGCTCTCTAGTTCGCCAATTTCCTTTAATCGAGGCGCTAAGGCATGAATTTCGCGAAGCATTTGTTAGGCAGGGTAAGAATAATTTTGTTCATACTTCTTTACCCTTCTGTGAAAATCGATTGTCATATAACAAATGAGTTTTGCCATTTTTGCAGGCACCATTTACGCAATCACTGCCAAGGGACGCCTGGAAAGCGACGACTGTGTAGCACTCCGTCCAGACGGAGTTCTGCATCTTAGTCTGCACAGTGAAACCCACCAACGTCTCGCTTTAGGCGATAGTCTCGTTACCCATCATAATGGAAAATATGGTAAAACATCGGCCTGTTCTGTTCTCTACAATCACACTAATCAATATATTTCTAGTTTTGAAACTGGATTTACGGTCCACCTTAAGCGACGATGTGCAGCGAGTGGATCGTTTAAGAGACCGCTTAACGGCGGAGGCATTCACATGCGATCTACTTATTCGTTGGATACCGCCCATTCATTGTTCTACGCTGCTTGGCACAGCTGCCGACGTTGTCGTCAGTTCGACGTCGCTTGAGCACTATCTGGCAACTCTTCGAAGGTTGACTGTTATTTCACTACCTATCAACACTTTCATACGTACTGAACGCCGTGACGAGTTCATACCCATGTTAGGAGACAGTGTTAAAAACGATTTCTGCACCGTTGTGGAACTTCTCGAGTACATAGGGATGATTGTTCTCGGCTGTGAAACTGTAGCCGACGACTATTTGAACGAATACAGTTTCGACACGACGTCGGCAATTAGCGCCAATGACTCAACGTGGCTTTTACATGGTCAAGGAGTGTTCACCCCGGAGGAAGTGAATCGTACTATTGATCTACTCGCAAGGCTAGTTTCGGAATCAGAAACCAAATTGCTGCCGTGGGTAGCGCTTCACGTGCAGGGTTTCTCTAATGTGCCAATCGGGCGCGGTGATCAGGGTGAGAAAGGGATTTGTTGGGATAGCGATAACGCGTACACAATTATAATAGATAAGTTTGGCAAGGTGCTATGGAATCAAATGACGGGTATCAGTGGAAGAGGACCAATACAAAAAGAGTGAATAAAAACATACTTTATTGAATGCCACATTTTTGCTGAGGTTTTGTTAGCCTCCTTTATTGATATTTACAGAAAAATAGAAAAAGTACTGCAGGATTGCACTTTGGCACCGTGAGTTACAGAAGTCGCTTGAAGAGGGCGTTTATTTCATCTCCCCGGAAACCAGCTTCGCCGCCGATCGAGCGTAGCTTACCTTTCGGTGCCTCCTTCCAGCCTCCGACCGGATGACTGAGTGTGAAGCAGCGTAAGGCTCGTCTTACTTCGTCAAAATGTGGTCCTACAGTTATGACTTCATTCAGAAGATCCTCCACGCAGATGATGTCGCAGTGTCCAAGTCGCTGCTCAACCACTTGGTTCGAAGACATTGGAACAGATTTCTGGTCCGGACCATTTCCGCGAAATGCACCGTATTTGTAGATCAACTCCCGGATGATCGCGTCAGCCGGATAACCCCATACAACAAACGGTTCAACCACTTTCAGATGCGCGTGAATCTCGGGGGTGAGAAGGTGAAAAGCAGCGCTCCGAAGAACCGGTAGTCTGAGTGTGCGAAGCGAGTGCAATACGTCCTTGTTGGCTATGTGAAGACCACGGTGACGAAACACCAACACCAGACGGCCCTCGGTAATAGCGTTGTTCGGCAGACGAAATCCTGTTTTGAGGAAGTTGCGCTTGATGCGCTTGGCATCCTGCACTGCCCGGCGTTGCTGGGCTACGTAGATGGTCGCTTTCACGAAGTCACGAGGTCTTTTAACTTTGCGTGCAAGCGGAGCGCTTCGCTTCGCCTGCTGCTTTAAGCGACCCTTGCGCTGAGCAAGGATGTTGATTTCCTCCGACGGGAGTTTATTGGGCACGCGGTACTGCTCCATTTGCATACAGGCACGGTTCGTTCTATTTCCAAGGAATGTTTGACAATGACATGTTTTTGCTTGCTGTCAAAGAACACGTGCAGACGAGGAAAGCAAAGATGTTCCAGTCAACTGTGAAAACAATTAGGGTAGTAAGAAACGTGAATCATTTTTTAGGATGGGCAAAAAACAATAATTTATATAGTTATATGAGCTAGAACGAACATGAATTGCTTTTCTATCTAAACCAAAGCATCGCTTTCGCTATGCTGTCAGTACCCACCAAAACCGACAGCATGTGCAGCGCTGTCATTTTCCACCAGTTTGTTCGTTCTTGTTTGTTTTGCAAAAATAATCCACATTAATAACAAAGAATAAAGAACTGAGATTTGAACGATTGAGATTAGTTAACTGAGATTTGAAGATTTGAAGATTTGAGATTTGTTGACGGTGATTTCGCCGAAACTCACAGATTTCGTTACGTTAAATTTTGACAGTCGTACTTCTTGTTCGCTGTCAAAGTATTCGCAAGGAAAAAAATCAAAAAAAACTATGATGGCCGAACTTACTTGGGACGCAAAAGTGTATGCTCGCGAGTCATAATCGGGCGTACTTGTGTTGTCGTATTATCGATAAACGGTGTGCTGTTTTCATAGACTTATCGAACACTGTGTGGACTATAATTACCCATCTCTGAAACGTGTAGCGTTCGATCCGTTTTTGCAGAAAAGAATCAGTGTGTTTTTGCCCCTGCTACTGCCGGTATCGCAGTCCAATCGTCAAGCTCCTACGGAGTACGCAGAAGGCCTATTATTGATTTTCGCTGGCAAGGTGCGTCGTTGGTTTGACGCACGGATCATTTTTCAACGGCGGAGGTGGTGAATTTTTTCCGACGTTTTATTTATGCAAGTGAGAAGTTATCGCCAAAATGTATAATGGAATTGGACTTACGACACCGCGAGGTTCCGGCACAAATGGTCATGTCCAACGAAACGTTGCATTTGTTCGCCCGGGCAAAAAGGACAACGTCAACTATCGCACGGAGGACGACTTGGCTAAATTGGACTCCCAGTCAAACCGGCAGCCGAACCAAGGCATTCTCGACCACGAACGAAAACGCAAGATCGAGGTGAAGTGTGCCGAATTGGAGGAGGTCCTCGAGTGCCAAGGGTAAGTAAGAATGTTTACTTTGTGTTTTGCAAAATGAGGAACGATTTATCATCAATTGACGATATTTTTATACTTCACTTTTTTCATTTTAGTCGCAGTCAGGATGAAGTTCGTGCCAAAGTTGAACTTTACCGCTCAAGGCTAATGAACCAAGGGACCGTTGATTTGCCTAAAGACGAATTCGGCCGATTGCTGTAAGTAGCTCAAAGGAACCTACATTTACATTTACTGCAATATAAGTTGCACTGATTTCGCACCAAGATCCTAATCCCTTCAGTGAATGGCATAATTATGTGTATGCACCCATTCACCCGTGGTAGCAGGACCAGGATGTACCTTTGTCGAACCGTATTCAGGTCTAGCCTGTGAACAAAGTTGGCCGATGGTTAATCCTACTGAACACAGGAAAATTGGCAGTCCTTTACCTTATACGGTTACTGTTCTTGCTTCAGTGTTGTTTTTACACAAAGCAAGGACAGAGGCCCAGCGATAATTTTTTCCAAGGGGTCATTTCTACGGCGTGTTATGATAATACCAAAATGAAAAAAGTGTGATATCTTTAATAATATCTTTTTATTAACAACCTTCGGCTTTAACTACCGATTACTGACTGACTCATGATCTTCTTAAGCACTACCTTTATACCTATCTTAGCCTACTTTGTGATGAATATTCGCTACAAAAGGCTCATTAAGCTACTGCCGTTTCTTAGTTTTTGATGCTACCAAAATTGCAATGGGCGCCGCCGTTTACAATTTTGACATCAATTACTTCCCCGGTTTTTGATCTTCTTTCAGTTATAAACAATCCTTTGAGAATAATCAAATACTCAAATGGTTCGAGCAAATATTTCAAAACATTCACTTTAAAACTTTATTTCTACTTCTTGTTTTAACAATTTTACTTTTCGCGTAGCTGTGTACTTTTCAAATGTCATTTCTATAATATTTCAGGAAGCTAAGTCATTTTAAGAGTTTGTTTTGTGGAAGTTTTTACATTCAACCGTAAAATTAAGGCGCGCGCTTCGTCGTATATCCTCCGTTTAAATGATAAATAATTAATAATTACACTGAGAATTTGGCACTTGTTTTGAGATGAATCGTTTAATCGTCGATTTCTTCCTCTCTCGTCGAATAGTCCACCGCAGTTACCAGCGTATTCCCATTGCTGGTCAGGGGTTGTTCACCTTCAACGAACATTGTGGCAAGTGGTTGCAAAAAGTCAGTGCTCACATTGCCACCGTCATCGCTTCCATTGCCGCCCGGAATTATTGTCCCGTTCGAGTAATCGTCACCAAACCCACCATTCGCACCATTCACATCTATGCTGCCACTTCCGGCCACCGCAGCTAGAAGGCTACCGTTCAACTGTGCAGCTTCGTTGATAGCGGCCAGATGCTCGAACGTTTTGTTTTCGCTCCATTCGTCTACGATGAAAGGTTTAACGCGTGGTAACCGATCCTTGTGCCGCAACCGCTGGTTGGTGTAGCGATCGAACAACTTCCCCGATGTGTTGCGCTTAACCGTGTTCCTCGGTGCATAGTATACTTCTTTCGTTTCGGCCGGAAATAGTTCAGTTATGACTTCTGCGTAGTGGCTCATTAGTCGATGCTTGAACAAGATATTGTACTGCAGGAATTGATCCACAATGCAATGCGTGATGATGGTTTGTGCTCGACGATCCAGGTGCTCATGGGGCTGGAATGCCGTCAGGACAGAGCGACCCGATTGGTTCGATTGTAGTATCTTCAGCAGCCCGTCACGATCGATTTTAACAGGCACATCACCAAGTGCCCCAGATCTCCCAGGAAGGCCTCCCTTTGCCAGAGCTGGATCTTCAAACTTTCGCTTGGTCTGTGGGGGGCCAGCGGCAAAGGATGACGATGATGATCCTATCCCGGTGGAAGGTGAATTCATCTGGTGGCGCCGTTTCAGTTTCTGTTGCACTCCATCTCCATTCGGCGTAGTAGTACCTCCGGTTGCACAAAGTTCTGCACGTGCGCCGATGACATCGTCATCCGCGGGCAGATGGTGTTGACCCGGATCGGTGAAAAATGGAAATTGTCGTTTTGCTGCTCCGTTGAGAGCAGCCCCAGCAGCGGCTAGTAGTTGCTGGTGATGATGGAGCAACGATTGCGCCGCACTAGGTGCCGGTGTACCAGAGCCCGTTCCGGTTTGGCTTCCGTGATGGGTGAGATGGTGGTTAGTGTTGCCATTAAACAATTCGCCAAGACGCCACTGTTTGAGCCGATGTTTGAACATAATTTTCTGTCCCAACAATCGCGGGTCGCTGAACAATTCGCTGATTTCGGCATCCTCGATCACGTGAAGACAAACTTCATTAACACCACAATCTAGGGACAGGCAAAAGTAGAAAGATGAGACAATAATTCAATACCTTTGAAGTCTGCCTGGGAATAAATCAAAGGTTATATTTTTATTGACAAATCATTGCAAAATTAGTCTTCAACGCATGTCTGCTGTGCAAAACACAAATTCGTCAAACGAAGAATGTCTCGAAGAACATTGATTTAAATTACAGTCTACGCATGCGCCAGTAAAAAAATACGACGACGATTCTTCGCTATGTGTGACAGTTACTATGGGAGTGAGTGAGAGAGAACGAGACTGAAAGAAAAGCCATGCGGCGCGCACAACTACAGTTATAACCCAGACACCGCCGTAGCAGCAGACTATGATCGCTCAAAACAATGATTATGATGATGACTGATGAGCATAATGTGGTGTGTTGTGTGTTGGAAAGAAGCCGGTAACATGTTTTCTGTTCACCCCGCTAACTGCACGGAACGAAACACGAGATGAAAATATGATTGGTTCACTGTTAGAAGAGGCTCTTTACCTGCCTTCCTATACTTACAAATCATCCGGTTAAGAGTCGTTACGCTGAGACCCCAGTCGTTGACGACCAGCTGCTCCAGGACGTACCGATCGTACTCGCCGAGATCTTCCTCTTTGATGTCTTCGTTCCGTTCAGACATGATGTTCACTGGTACACCTAGACTACGGGTCTAAGAGTATCCAAACTTCACAAAACCTTTTGTACGGTAGCAATAGAAGAGTGAAAGAATGTTCCAAGCAACTATCTCGTCACCCGTGCATTAGTTTGGCGCATAATACAGTCACTTAATACGTTCAATCACAGACCTCTCGTTTAGTAACTTCACATCACAACGGTACGAAATATCGTCCAAACAGCGATGCTGATGCTCACTGGTTGAGTAGAACTTCAAAACTGACAAAACTACCAACGATGAGCAATGAGCTTGCTAGTCCCCGTTCTCTCATACCCGTACCGGTACCAAATACCCTCTATGCTTCGCCGGCAAGCAAACTCAATGACGACTGCGATTGAATTGAGCTCGTTCCGTGGTACCACCACAATATACGTGCACACAACGTTGTACATACGGGCACATACCTTAACGTAGCGTGGTTCCTATAACCACTTATTCACGGGGGTCTTTTCTTGCCTTCCCCTTTTTACACACATCGCCATCCTTCGGCCGCCGCCCGTTTAATTCGTTTGGGTAGGTTATGTTGGTTGGTTAGTTGGTTGGTTGGTTGGTATTGTTATCGTCTCTAGATGGTTGGGTTTTTTTTAGGTGCATCTGGAACTGTTTTGCGACCATACCTATACCCTTCGGGCAGATGAAATGGCAACATAACGCCTCGTCCATAAATGGATATACCAAGAGCAGCGGAAAGAGAAGGATTGAGAAAGAGGACACGAAGAAAGGCGGGGTGAAAAACCAGACCGAGTCTTACGGGGCATGGTAAATGGTGAAGGAAACGAGTCTACCGTACCCGCCTTTGAGTGGTTGAAATGCTCAAAAATAACTCTCGGGGTACGTGCACCACGTACAAGTGAGAACGTAGAGAGAAAACGTGGTTTTTACCCTCAATGCGTCGCCAGCTCGACGACAAAACGCGTGAACGCGATGCGTAGAGATGAAGCCCTTTTACGGACACACAATTGCCGCGTGTGTGTGTGCGTGTAGAATTTTCGAAATTGTAGACGAACGGAACGGCAGAATGAGAAGTGTATACACAGGAAGGATAACCCGGAGGAACGACGGTTACCGCTCTTAAAGCTTCTACTCGTTGTAGAACTCGGGCACCACACAGGGACACGGGAGTTGCATTTAGTCAAGAGAGGAATATAACTACATGAACCTCAGCGTCGTAGGGAACATACGGCAGAGAATAAGCATGAGAGATAAAGCGATAGAAGCAGGAACGAACGATGGAAGGTTCGGCAATCGAAATGAAAACCTTTCGATATGTGAGTAAGTATCATCACGTCCATTCTGCCGAACGGCTTGAGGCAGGAGGGAATGATGGCAAGGAGATCATAATGGGCCGAATAGCACTGAAGGAGAACAACACAGCACAAACAGCATCACCGTTCTGGGGAATGCAATGCGAAACATGAGAAAAAAAGAAACGAACGTGCAGAAAAGATCATAGTAACTTGTGATCAGAAAGAGCTGACCAAAGCACCGAGCTAGATCCAGAGATGGAAAGAAGGATATCATTGTCTGACTACAGGCCAAATGGAGGGAAAGAAGAAGAGGCATGAAGATGGGTGAACGTTTTATTTCTATCAGGGCATGCCCTGGACCGTGTATTCTTACGGTGTGCGTTCGTTGGTCATACTATGGCAAATTAGCTTGGACTCTCTCTGTAGTGCCGCCAGCAATATGGACGACGACGATTGTGCATCTAGCGTGCGGTGGCTGTTGGTGGTGTTGCTAACGGTGCGATACGCCAAAAACCCCTCATGCTTGCAAAAAACGAACAAAGGGGTATCAGAAAACAATAAACGCAAAGTGCCAGCAAAAGATGTTGTATTTCGTACAAAGATTTTGAGTACGTGAAGATTAATTGTACGTTTAATTACAAACTCCAATGATCCTTGCCAATATGACAATGATCCAGAAAATTATGTTGCATTCATGTTGAGTGTAAATACACCAATCCGATGTTTTAGACGCTCAATATCTTTAAAAATATTATCAATCTAAGCTATTGTTGAATTACATTTTTTTGTTTTTTGGAGGATTTCCTGTTACTGAATGAGTGTGTAGGAGCATAAATAACGTAAAATGAAAACAAAAATTGGAAAATCCTTTATAGTTTTTTAACAAAGTTTACCGCAAGATTCGCCAGATGAGTCTCGCGGCCGAGACAAGGAATGCGTGTGACTAAGAGGAGATTTCGGTAAGCTAGTAAATGACAAAACGAACACTATCAACTTGCGACACACCCGCTTGCGTCTAGTAGTGGTTTAGTGATTGGGAAAAAACTTCAATCCAAATAGCACTTCAAAAAGCGTCGAACGGAACAACAACTAAACCGATGTTGAGATTCAGCTCATGACTACCACATTAAACCGTTCCGTTTCCGTCGTTGCTGCTGCAACCAACCCACAATCCTGTTAAATACCAATCCACAATCTCATTGGTCTCGGTGCTCCATAATCTTCGGATGAGCATCTTTCGGAGCAATGCTCGAAACTGTCATCACAACTGGTTTTGATTGCAGATTGATTGTGCCACACGAGCCAGATATCTGTCGCTCCCTCCCTCTCTCTTTCTCTCTCTTTTTTCGCTCTTTCTCCCCCTCTCTCACTCTCACTCACTCTATCTTTCTTTCTTTCTCTCATTTTCCCCCTCACTTCATTGGTTTCATTTTCTTCGTTGTATGACTGCTATGAACGATAATAATAAACAAATCATGGATTAATACGTCTCTCCATGCTCAGCATTTTTTGACAATGTTTTTTTCCATGAAACCTGAAGGGAAAGACAACTTAAGTTCAAGTTTATTTTGTTTTGATTTATACTCTTCCTTTCCTTGATAAAACATCACATCACAAAGTTGGCAATGTATGACAAGATACGGCCGGTTGGATGTTGGAGCTAGTAAATAGAAGCATCAAGTACAATCCGTGACAAAGAAAACTATTTCCAAACACGGAACATCTCACGTAGTACGCAGCATCCAGTTCGCAAATGCCTCATTCGTTCTTTTACCATGCGCAATAGCGCTCCAAATACACACACACACACACACACCAACATAAATTCAGCATTTTTCAGACCAAACTAGTCGGATCTGTTCAAACGCTTTACACCCGCCATGTTGTACCAACGACGAGTGCGGAAGAATTCAGACTTTAGCAAAAATCAAGCATTGGGATAAATTTAGTTGAAGAATTATAGTATCAATATGGCCACCGCCATGGGGTACTGTGGAGTTTCAGCGTGGACTACTACTGCATACCTAGTGATGGAAAGATTTCCGAAATGGCGGTGGCCGAAAGTGCTCAGTTTCGCTATTTTATCCTTATTGACGTCAAAAGGAATGTTCGGTATAGTAATGTGTTCACATTAGTTCACATGAGAAGGATGGCTTCGCTTCGAGGCCCTTGAAGGGGAACCATCGGATCGATTATGACAAAATGAAAACCTATCCGCTACCGATAGTTGTGGAGAAATGGACCATCAGCAGCAAACGGAAATGTGATGTGAAAAGCCCGAAAAGATGTAGCAATAGTTGTAGCGTGTATACACATAAGGTGACAATGTGCGCCATTGTGCGAATTGTTAACTAAAAAGCGTTCGCCGTCGGAATGGATCTTACAATAACAATGAAAGCAATCGTCATGTGAAACCGTAGGAGAAGAATGCTAACAAAATCACTAAGAAGTCTTCCAGAGATTTGTATTACGGTAGTTTGTGACGGTGGCGTTTTATGATAGAATGAGTCAATAACAAGTGCAACTGTCGAGCGATAGAAATCAACTGTCTTCCATTAAAGTTGCATCGCATGTGTGCATATGAGATTATTTAAAAAGTACTTGTCAAAATCTACGTCTTCCATAAAGAATAAGTTCTCGAAAGTGTGGTAAACAATTGTTATTTTACCCCACAAAGGGCCCTTGGAAATAAAAACATTCGGCCCTTTTGCATACACTCCTTGAACCTCCGGCTAAATACGTCCGGCGATGAATAAAAAGCTCTCATCAGCGGCGAAATTCCGCCGCCGATTGGCGGCGATGAAAAAGAAACCACACGATGGTAATCGAAAACCACCAAAAGCACAATTTTTTGAACACGACATACGCTGCAATGCGGAAGATGCACCGCAACAGAACGGGCTACTGAATGCTTCGGATTCATCAACTAATCTGGAACATGGACAAGAAAGAACCACAGAGGCTGGCGGGAGACAAATAGAAGAAATATTGACAATATCAGATTATAATCGTCACCCAAGTCCTGAGCGAAGGATAAAGTCTACAGTTCATAGAAATGATATCAAGGGAAACGAAAGGAGTCAGCTACCTTCGACCGGCATCCGGCGAATGAAAAAAGGTTCCGCTTTCCTCCATCAAACTCGACCGTCCACTGAGACCCAAACTCTTCCCGCACGAAGAACCAGGCCCGGCACCGGCAGAGCAAAGAGTTGGCATAACCGACGGTTGCTACTAAAACTACAGCAACAACTCCAGCTGCAAGGACTTTGCCTTTCATCGCTCGTAACGATGTCTCCCAAAGCCCGTAGAGATCGCAATCAGGAGGACGTGCTGGAAATTGCGTCCATCGGGACCACCCCACTCAATGAAATGCTGGATAACGCTGGATGCCGTCATTGCTACTGCGCATGTGCTACACCAGTACATCCCGTGTCTTTGAGATCTTGTCAGTTCGAAGCAACCGTACAAAATCGCGCCGCTATCTCATGCCATAACGTGGGCGATAAACAAAACTATCCACAACAACACCAACAAAAACGGATGCTTCAGAATGGGCGATGCGAAAGCTCGATTGATTCCCAACCAGGGCCTGACGTACATCGTCTACGTCGTCAGCAGGCTTGTCCGAATGTTGTACCCTTGGAGAAGCCGGTGGTGAAAAATAAAAAATCTCGCAACGTCAAGGACGATTCCGTGTCCCGTTCTTCGTCCTGTGATTCCGTTACTTTTGGAATCTTGATGAAACCAAGAGCATCCTTGTGTCACCTAAGAGACGCTGCGTGCGTTCCTCCGGCACAAAATTCGGCGAGTTTTGTATGCCAATATCATCCGGAAGGAACTATGATGTCTCGCGGACATAACCAGGCACAGCTTAACCAGACTTACCATCATCTTGGGCACAATTACTATCAGCCCAGTAACCCACATCATCATCTGTCACAAGAACAGCAGCGTAGGTTCTGCATAAGGACAACTACAGCCGCTGCAACCGGAGCCTCTTCCGGTGGTAGCACAATTTCCGCTATAACTCCGATTGGCATGCAGGCTATGCACAGTGTTGTAAGGTAATGTACAGTAATGTAGAAAATGTACGAAAATTCGTTACAGAACATTGGGTGCAGAACATGTTTTGCAGATGTCAACAAATATTACTTAGACTTAGTTTATTGAAGTACGCTGAAGAGCATCACAGTCGACGCATCGAAGCATCGGAAACGATGCCTACCGCATCCCCTCTGCCCTTCTGCGTGTCCTAAGAAAAACTTTACGCGCTAATTTGTCGTCCGCCCCTGGCGAGGCGTGCGCTGATGTAGCGGCTGTAGGTCAAGAGTACGGCACAGAGTCCGTTCTACTAAGTTTAAAATAATTCTCCGGTTCCTTGGGGATGCAATCTGCATCAATCTGCACCATTATTGTTACTTAACTCGTGCAGGCTGCGAAGGCCTATGCATTGGCTGTACACCGGCTGCCTGCCAGCCTTAGCGTTCATTTTTTTAAAAGGAATTGTGATTTCTAGATAATTTTCTGCGTCTCACAAGCCTAATGGGCACAGCTTTTCGTAAATGGGCCTGATGTGGACGATTGCTTGCTTCAGTCGCGGACCCACGACAAAGTCATTTCCGAGCATGTAAAGTGGCTAGTGGTGTATCGTGTTTCATCGCCTCATCGCCTGTTAACAGCGAGCGTGAATTCGATAAGCCCAAAAGCATAGTGCTTAAGGTCGAAAATGAACAAGTCCTGGAAAAATTAAAACTATCGGAATCAGATCACATAAACTGGAGGCGTACCATTGAAACCGGATTGTTCTCTCATTGCATGGTCAGTGGGGCCGAACCCATAAATAGCGCTAGTCTTATTGCATTAATCGCTTTTTCAGTTAGTAGTAACCTTCAAGAGAAAGCTGATGAAATTTCATGATATTCTACTCATAAGTTTGCGAGTTATTGTGCTAATAGTAACTTCTTTTCTTCTTCTTTTTGGCGCTACAAGCGCTGAGCAGTCTTGGCCTGGCACCAGAGACAATGTTAATCTCTGATCCTCTTCTGTAACATTTAATTTTTTTTTTTTTACGGACGGGATTGTTAGCGTCGCGCCAACCCCCCTGTCACGCCGATATCGGGAATCGAAACCATGGCCGGTTGAGTTACAACCGATCCCGGGATTCGTACCACGGCCAGCTGCGCTGACAGCGAAGAGCGTTACCGACTGCTCTATCAGCGGGGGTCAATAGTAACTTCAGCTAAGATATCTTCAGTACCATGGATCTAAAACTTTTGTTCGTGTTTTGATGTTACACTGCTTCTTGATGGGAAAAATACCGTTCAAGCGAAGCAACGGCTTGAAAAGTGTTATAAGGACTCCGCTCCATCAGAAACAACAATGATACGTTGATTTGCTAACTTCAAACGTGGTCGTAGACATATGCATATGCACCATATTTGCCAGATTGCGAAGTCTTCCAGCGACTACTGATGTTCGCAAACCCAAAAATACTCACCAGTAACAGACTTCGCTCGAATGAAGAAGCTACTGCTGAAACTAAGGCCTACTTTGGAGCAAACAATCAATCTAAAGAAGTGGTATTAAAATGTTAGGATGCCGCTGGAATGATTGTGTGGCTCTTGAAGGATGAATTACGTTGATGAATACAACTTTCCGAAAAAAATCCTTTACTGATATGTGCGACTGCATAAATTGATGTGCCATTAATTGTGCCGATTCCCTCCGATTTTTTCCGTTAAGTGAAGCACACCTAAAACTATATTGTTTTCTTTTTTTTCAAACATGATAACAGTGTGTAGAAATCTAGTAATTTCCTAATATTTATATTTGTGATCGGGAGATAAAAATTGTATGTCCGGATTCGTTGAGAGTCACCAATAAACTACTTTGAATAATCTTCGATTGCACGGAGAATGCACGGTCGATGAATACTTGATATTATTTTTTAACGCTGCTCGACGAAGCTGCTCGACCGTGCTGCTCGATGGTGCTGCTCGACTATTTGATATCCTTATGACGAGGTCGCTACAAGTGCACTGCAAAAATTGATACAAATTACTGTACTCATAAACTACATTTTCACTTACTTTTTTTATTACCCTTTTTTAAATTTTGATAGTGTGCGGGAAACTCATCACATTGCCCAGGCCCAGCAGGAAAAAAACGCGAAACTCCGCGATGCATTCGGCATTTCGGAATACTTTGTCGAGGGTACCAGCTTCGACCAGGACCGAAAGGCGAAGGAAGATCTAGCAAAATCGGAAGCCTTGCAGAAGGAGTTGGCTGAGAAAGAAAAGGTCAAGGAAGTGGAACGGGTCAATCGGAAACGCTATGCACTCGTGCGAACACCATCACCTGAAAAGCAAGGAAGCGGCTCCGAAGCGACTAGCCGTAATGGAAAGGCCGTTGATCGTGGTGATAATGACGGAGCTAGAGAAAGGACAGATGATGATGAGGGCAATGCTAGCGGAAAGGTAGTGCCGAGAGCGTTCCGCAACAAGGAAGAGAAGAAAAAGAAAAAGAAAAAAGCACGGGATATGTAAGTATTGGTAACTCCAAACAGGTTGAATCAATGCAAACGATAACAATAAAAAAAAACCGAGATGTTTTACCTCTTTTTTTTTCTAATGACACTTTCTTCGTAGGTCTTCAAGTCCAAATCGCAAGAAAGATAAAAAGAAGAAATCGAAGAAAAACAAAAAAGACAGGTAATTATAATTTGACTAAATTTGTGTTGATAGATATTTATAAAGTTTTGAAATCCACGCCAGTTGTGTGCAGTAGATGAAATGACAAAATGTGAATGTCAGGCGGAAAATCTCGTTTAAACAGCTAATAGATGACTAGGTCTTCTTTCTATGAGCTGAATATTTTCTATAGTGTTTGTTGTGCAAGCAATTCAGTGTTTGTACAAACATTGAAACGGGACCCATTTTGCTACGATTCACACCTCTGATAGAAGCATATTCCATTGAGGTATGTGTATGTCATTGCATCACGAGGACAGACAGCATTATGGAAATATATTATATTGCCCTATGTCTGAAATAATAGGAAAATAATATGGTCACACTATTGTGAACGAACAAAAATTGTTTCAATATGTAGTAATACTTTGACTTGACAATGCCACTTGGCTATGAACATCTATTTAATATCATTCACAAACGATGTTGCTGTGCTGTGCGAATGCAAATATGCTGGTGAACTCATTTGAATAACTAACTTAGCGCATACTTTTATTCGAAAAATACTAATTCTCATCATCTCTCTCTATCTTACCATCTTCTCTCATTTTAATTTTGCTCTCTTAAACTACCTCTCGAACCGATTGCGTTCCACAATTGTGTATCTTCTTTAAAACGACATAATAACACCAAAAATACTACCCTACCTCACACACTAATGCTACAACACCTAACGAAACGTGCAAACGTGGTCCTTTGCACATCAAAATACAACGTGTAAAATGCATTTCGTTCTACATGTATGTTTTTTACATTTACAACCAATGTAAAACAAACGCCACCTTTTGAATCAAAACCTATTCAAACAATATTATCAATACTCTATCACGCGTTCTAGTTGGTAAGTATTTGTGCTGTACCTGCCTAACTATATAAGTTTTTCGTACTATTTTCTTATTGTTACGTCTCTTCATTTTGTTTCCATTACTTCACTGTAAACCATGAATCATTTGTTTTGAATTGTGCATTTTCTTTTGCATTCGTAATAATTATACATTTCAATAGCTATGATTCTGTGTTTTTTTATAGTTAACTAACGAGCTATACCGCCTACATAGTTTCGAATGCTTTTTCTTTCACGTGATCTATAGACAATAATATGATGTTTATGATGCAGTTAATTAAAATGTTTTTGTTTTTCGAAATATTCGAAATACATTCCGTTTTCTTCAGATGCTGTTTATGTTTTGACCCTCTTTATAGAATCAAGTTTACAACAGCATTAATGGTTTTTTTTTTTATTTCTTTGACTGTATGTCCATCATTTGATCTTTCGCTAACATTATTCCTAATTTGATATTTCTTTACCACAACAATTGAGTTGTTTATAGACGGTTTCGAAATAATACAAATCGACTGAGAAAATCCTCTCAGCAAAATACCCCCTCTTGTCGCATTTGCAAATCGAGTCTTAAAAAAAGAAAATCTCTCTTATTTTATTCTTTTTTCTCTCCTTTTTTCCTAAAGACAGACCATAATATGATGAAAATATATTTATCATGATGGAAAGGTAAAAATAATCTATTCTTTAAACAGCTGCGATTTCCCATTTTTACTATTATACATATCAAATGTTCTATGGTAAAACATATTGCAATCAATACTTCTGAATTATAAATGAAGAGTTTTGTTTTCTTCTTGTTCTTTGGTTTATTTGTCGTCATTAAGTAAGTGCCGTGATCATAACAATGTTGACGATACACGATCTGATGATATTGTTGCTTGCGGACCCGATCAATTTCTCTTTGACATAACTATGCGTAAGATCTCTGTGCACAATGTGCAATCACAGTGAAGCTGAATAACATATTCTGTTCTGCTCATTTGGTTCTCTAGTTATCTTAAATACAAACATTTTCTTATCCGTCTGGGGCATCTTTTTTTTAGCATATCTACAAAGGTCCCTCTTGTGCTCTCTTTAAGAAAGTACCAAAAAAGTAATGTTCGCCGGATGTTCGTAATGGACAAAACTTCTGCATATGCACAAAAGAAATATGGAGTGTACATTTGAAGAAGTAAATCGTGTTTTTCCTGCAACCGAACGACGACACATCTGCAATGATTTTCAATTTCTGTTGTCATTTGCTAAATTATTGTCCGTTTTTCGTTCGCCATTGAGTCAGCAACACAGCGGATGTGCAGCAGACCGCGTGTCCGTTTATGAACATATTTCATCTTCGATTTCATACTCCAAATTTAGGATTTCGAAAATTTAAGGCTTGTAGAAAATTTGTCGCGTGTGCAAGAACTTCATTTTTCGTTTTATGCGTCTACAACGTTGATTTAATTTGATAAAAACGCAAAACTGAACCCCCGACGACGTAGTTCTCGGAATACCCATGTACAATGTCCAATGTTTAGTGATTTCCCCTTCAAACTGTCGTCTGTACGTGTGGAGAAAATGTAATGAACCTAAGCAGCCAATCCGTTATTTAATGCATCACATTCCACAGTCTTAACGAATTTATGCATCAAATAATATTCAAACACGGATCACGAGTACTTCTTTCATGCGTTTCTGACTTAAATGATTCTGACTGATTTTGTGCGATTTGTTTTTTTACTTTTACTTTTTGGTTTTGGTCCCGCGGGATGCTCTGGCCCGTTGATGGTTTCTGTCTGCGGCGTTTCAAATCGATAGAACTAAAAAAAAGCATTCGAAAAAGGTTCAACGGAATGACGACAGCGATTCCACTGACACAGATTCGGACTCAAACTCAATGGCCAGTGATGCATTGTCTAGTTCAGAGCGCGGCAGCAGCAGTAAACGAAAGAAAAAGTCTACAAAAAAGAAGGACAAGGTACGTCCCTAGGGCGGATGAATGTAATCAATATTGCGCCTTCATGACAAACAACATTTGTCTAATTCGTGGCCATAATTATTTAATTATTTTTCGAAATCATTGTTGACGCCATTTTTCTTTTGCAAGTTTAATTTATTCAAGTTTTATTCTATTTTTTCGACAGAAAAAGAAATCATCGAAAAAGAAGAAAGCAAAGTCTCGTTCGCCATTCCGCGTAAAGTTAGTATTCAATTGCTTTTAGACAGGGATAATCAGCAAACTGTAAATATGTATCTCTTTTTAGGTCGCCAATGACGGGCAAAAAGTCATTAATGGAAGGGCCAAGAGGACGTGAGGACGTGCACGGTGATTCACGCGTAGTGTCGGCAGAAGTATTGCATGAGAAGAACAAAATTCTCAACGATCGCGACCGACATGTAGTCGTCGATAGTAGTCGAGATCACTACAATACTCATAGCCAAAGTAGAGGACCTCGAAGCTATAATCGCGATGATGATAGTAATCGTGGCTATGCCTTCTCTGGCCGAAGTACGAGTGTTAGGGGAGGGTTCCAGCGCCGTCACCATGATGATCATGGTATGATGCAACAGGGAGATGAAAATCGTGAACGGCGTAGTCGATCGAGGCATCGTCGCCGGGAGCATTCAGTAGATCGGGAACGCAAACATAAGTCACGCTCCCGTTCTGAGAGTCGTCGCAGTCGTCGAGAGCACGAGAATCGTGGTTCTCCCACGACGGAACGTAGTTTGGGAAGATCACGTGATAGAAAGCGACGCGATTATACACCACAAAGAAAGGACAAAACAGAACGGCGTCATCGTGAGTCAGATCATCATGAACCAAATGATGCTGGTCGTGTACCAAGTGAATGCGAGAGGCAAAGTGATCGAGGAAAACCGCAACGCCAACGTGAACGTGACGCTGAACGAAACCGTGATCGTGGTCGAGAATGTGAACGAAACCCCAACCGCGCTCGGGATCAGGGCTCGGCTGCTGGTCGATGCAGAGAACGGTCATCGCGCAGTGTCGACAAGCAACAGGACAACGCACCTTCAAATACTTGGTCCATGCGCGCTGACGATTCATCGAAAAAACAACATGTCAAGAGCTCGCCCCGGGAGCCTCAGCGCATGGACAAATCATCGTCGACCGGAAGCAAAAAACGCAACAAATCACCTGAGTCGAAACCGAAAGAATCTACCGAAAAGACTCGCAAACGCCCTGAAAACACGAAAGCGACGTCCCCTTCAGCACTGGCACCTTCACAACGCTCAGCTAGTAGCGGTATACCGGACGCTTCGTTATTAGCTGAAAAACAGCTATCTTCTGACGATGCAGCTTCCGATTTAAGCTATTCACCTGCTAGACGAGACCCTGACCGCTACCACGACATCTTACATCAAGCCTCTGCCGAAAATATGGGAAATCCAGATCCAGTTAAAAAAATGAATGGTGACAAACAGACCGGGGCTTCGTTTGGATCAGCGGTGATAGATAATGAGCGAGCAAATAGGTCCGCCAGTGCGACAAGAACTTATCCCAACGAAGAACCTAAGCGCCGGGAGGATGATCGGGAAACGAAAAACAGCGACAGTCAGTCACGTTCTCCGCGGGAACGCTCATCACGTTCTCGTTCGCGTTCCATTGCTCCTTCCGCCCAAAAAAGTCGCGGCGAGTCGTCTTCAACGGCACCGAATAAACAACATATTTCCTCTTCAGAAACTAAACATGCTCATCAAGCTGCTGCAGCTGCTGCTGAGGGGGCAGATTCTAATTTTGTATCAAAAAAGTCGAACAACAAACTAACGTCAGTCTCGGCGGCGTCTTCTTCCACCTCCAAATCGCGTCATAGCTTAAGACGCGACGACGCATCACGTTCCCCGGAGGTTAAGAAACGGCGTTCTGATCACGATCACGCCATTCCATCGAAAGAGGAACCGTTTAAAGTTGGTCCCAGAGCCTCCCGCTCAGATCGTAGTGATCGAAAATCCGGCAACAAACGGAAGAATGAGCGCGAAACAAAGCTCCACAAGCGTCGTGTCTCCAGTAGTCCCGAGCGAAGAAGGGCTGAAATTTTATCCACCACTGGCGAACGTGATTCAAAGAACTTGAAACCGAAGAAAACTACTACGCTATCGTCTGCGCAATCTCATGGTACGGCAACTGCAATCCTGCAGCAACCAGTGGTGAAACTACATTCACCGCAGTCATCCCATTCGTCGGCCGAATCGTACGATACCTGGAATCGTAATCCTGCAACTGACAGTGATGGAGTGACTGAAGACACTTGTTGGGATGGCTTCCTTCCGAGATATGAGAATCAGCGCGCAAAGGTGATGAGAGCTTTGAAACAAGACCTAGCCGCCAAGGCGAAGGCGAGGTTGGAAAATAGAATACATGTGTCCGAAAGCATAATAGCACCAAATGGTGCCATAATGGGAGTGTTGGAATACGAGGCGCGCTATGGAGTATCGCGGGAAAGAGAATTGCAAAAGTTGCACACCAAGCAACAACCGCTCGATCCAACCTCCAGTTCCAGTTCGTTTCCAGACTCCGCTTCTGCAGTCATCATCGAAACACCAGCGATGCCACCGTTAACAACGATGAGTGCGTCTACGTCTGCACTAGAGGCAACCAGCAACAATACAAATAATGCAGCGATTATGAAAGAGATTCATGAAATTATTAGCACCGTTGGTGCGTGTGCTGCAGCGGACGGTTCGGAAGGTACTACGAAGAAAACGACGATCTTGCAAGCTGTGGACAATATTTTGAAGGAGAAAATATCCGGAAAACCCAACAAATCCCACAAAGAGCGAACCACAACCAGAAGTTCTCGTTCGAGATCCCATTCTCGTTCACGGTCCCGTTCCCAAAAGTAAGTATAGACAACAGTCTAAAACATGAAACATCATTATGTCTAAGCACGATTTTGACAGATCACTACTCATTCCTCATGACGTTTTAAGTGTCAAACTCGACAGATTCTTTTAGTATACACTTTAACTTAAAAAACGGTGTATAATATGTACAGGTTTCCTGAACTTTTGTGAAAATGCGAAGCATTTCTCCAGAAAAGGGAAAACAGATTCTGCACAAATGGTGCACTATTCCCAACATTTCACTGAATCAGTTGGCAAAACAGGAAAAATAAGCATTGGAGCGGTTCGAAACGCAGTAAGGAAATTAAAAAAAGAAAGCAGCTTTCAGGATAAAATGAAATCTGGGTGGAAATCGGGTCCTGTGGATAAAAATTTGGATCAAAAAGACATGCGTGTTTACGCCAGCAAAAAAAGTGCCTCCGTCCGAGATGTGGCTAAAAAGGTGGGATCAACTGCGAGTACCGTCCATCGTGCCAAAGTAAGATTAGGTCTTAAGACATACAAGAAGCAGAAAAAACCGAAACGGAGTGCAAAACAAGCTGCATCTGTTAGATCAAGAACAAGGAAATTGTATGATCAATTGCTTCATGACAAACAAGTTTGCGTCATCATGGACGATGAAACTTATTGCAAATTTGACTACAAAACTCTTCCGGGTCCTCAGTATTACACTGTTCTGGATCGCCAGAATGCTGATGATGCAGATACATCCATTTTTACTAAAAAATTCGGAAAAAAGGCAATGGTTTGGTAAGCCATTTGCGAGTTTGGCATGCATTCCGAACCGTTCGTGACAACAGAGACGATGAAATCCGAAATTTACATCCTCGAATGTCTGAATCAACGCCTACTGCCTATGATTCGAAAACATAAAGACCCGATACTATTTTGGCCGGATTTAGCATCCGTGCATTACTCCAAGGATACGTTACCTGGTTCCAATCCAACGGGGTCCAGTTCGTTCCGAAGAAGATGAATCCGTCAAATTGTCCACAGGCAAGACCGATCGAAACTTTTTGGGCACTTACCAAGGCATACTTGAGAAAACATGCAAAGCCAACCAACACCATTGAAATATTCGCCAAAGATTGGAAGAAAGTGTCCAAAATGATTGCAAATCAGTCTGTGCAAAAGCAGATGCGTAGTGTTCGTTTAAAAGTTCGATCATTGGCATACGGTTAACCGGAATGTAATTTTGTAAAAATGTACTGTTAAGTAAGATAACAGAGCGCTAAATACAGAAAGAAAAATGGAGTTTGCTTGTAATTTGAATTTTTGGCGTTCATTTAAAATCGTGCTTAGACATAATGAAACAGTCTATAATACGTTCTTCGCTCGCTGCAAGCATTGATTTATCTCGTTGTTATTGTTCCATAAGATCACGCAGTTACAGTAGTTCCAGCAGCGATACATGCAGTTCCCGTTCGCGAAGTCGATCGTCATCGTCTCACAGCCGCAGCTCTTCGGGTCGCGGCAGCAGTCGTTCGAGAAGTCGTTCTAGTTCGAGTTCGAGCGTGGCCCGATCCCGCACTGGATCACGGTCTCCCTCAATCCCTCGTCGGGCCGGATCACCATCATTCCTCGATCGACGCCGTATAACGAGGTAAGTGTGATAGAAAATTGCTCTTGAGCAGTGTTTTATCGATTTTTGGTTGTCGTTTTGTGTAACTATTTATTCGCTAGAAATATTTTGAAGGCTTGCTGCACGATCCAACGTATAATCATAACATTATTCGCTTATTTGTTATTTGTTTCTGTTACCTTTTCTATAATTTTTCGCACATTTTTTTCTCTTATAATTTTCATCTGCATCACCGTTCCGAACCGTTCCGTTGTTCCGAATGAATGCTAGACCTTCAATATATCGAACGCGTTCCGGTGGGCGGCCCGTGACCGACTCCAGAAAACGAAGAAGCAAGAAATCGCGATCACGATCATCGTCCGATTCGTCGTCGTGTTCTTCGCGTTCATCGCGCTCACATCGATCCCGCGAATCGAAAAATGCGAAACATCGCCGTCAGCCGCAACGAAGCCGTGACGAAAGATCACGATCGCGTGAATACAGACCACGGTTGGGGGCGGCCGCTCACCCTTCGTCCAAATCCTCCCGACGGGAGCACCCAGAGCGTTTGGCGCGCCGTCGATGACGTGTTCCATCATCTACAACCGTGCCTGGTCGCTCGCAGGTCACCTGGCGTAACTGTTGGGCCAATAATTTAGTTGTGAAATCGGCATCGTCCGTTACGCCTGATCTACTTTTATGCATAAGTTTCGGTATACCTTATAGATTTTTCTCCACAGACATGATCATACGTGTTGTCCCACCATTTCTTCTTTGATTACCAGCGGGATGTGTGTGTGTTTTATTGCTATGTTCTTTGACACATAAAATGTAAATCGCAAACTTTTCTTTCGTATGATTTATTTAAGTAGAATATAGCTGATATAAACACCCCTTATGCTACGTTTTTTTTGTGTTCCGAAAAGCTATGTTACGTTCAGTATTTTATTAGAAGCTGTAAGAGCTCTTCAGCACCGTTGGACAACCTTTTTTTTATTTGATTTCGTTTAGATCATCTTGTTCGGTTTGTAGAATGTGGTAAGTTTCATTTTCGCAATGTAATATTCTGAAAGCAACTTGTGAAGTCTATAATTTTCCATGAAAATTGATACCACTTCCTTTGCTACTCTTCTAATTCACTTCGCGGCCACTTCGGGATGCACGTGTGCCCACATCGTTCGATTTATTAACTAACCTACAGTGCTCGGAAGCGTCCCATACCGTATCGAAGACCAACTCCATCGTCCCCGTCAAGCGGCAGCAGCTATCACAGTCGTTCTCGAAGCCGAAGCAAAAGCTAAATTTCTTCTTCAGTGAACAGATAAAAACAGTTTTTTTCAACACAAATTCAGTTGCTCCTCACATTGGCCATCCTGCAAACAAAACGCCCGAAGCTTTTCATAGTTTTCAAATTTGGTCATTTAGTAAATGCAATTCAATAAGCAGTAAATGCAATAAAAAATATGGTATAGGTTTTCTAAATAAATGGATGCGTCTGGGCTTGTAAGCAAGATGTTTCAAATAGCAATATACTTTAAAAACTGTATCATGTACTCACGCAAAAACTATTCTGGTCTGGTGGAGTGGACTTTCTGGTCCTCGTTTAGGTATCACAAGCTTATCTTTTATTGCAATTCACGTCATTACATTTTGTGCAATCTTATGTAATTCATCGTTTGTTGAGGCTTTGAGCAAAAAAAAAACCAAATACTATTTAATATATTTAAATGAAAATTACTTCTTGCATTTAGTAAAACAAGAAACATCAACACACTAGTTGCGGCTAGTTATTAGATGATGAAGGGATGTTAAGCTTTAAACCCATTAGCACAGGCAAACATCTTGAATAAATGAAAAGAAAAGTATTGTGATTATCACGCAAAGCTTTTGATCAATAAAACAAAAGTAAAGAAATCTTAACCCGGCTGTTAACGTTGTGTTTTTTGTAACAGCTTAAAATCACGAAGTCACAGTCTTTATTATGTTGAATTATAACCATTTACCTGATAAACAAAATATTAATGTTAATGTACCAAAACTCAATGCGCGCAGAATACATCCTAAAGTTTGCACTCGAATCGATGCTACACGTATCGAGGCAATTCATAAAAGCTGTACTCTAAAAATCCTCAAACCTTAAACCTCGTGAAACCGGAACTAACGTCAGCAGCACCTAGATAACACAGAAAAAAACAACCCCTAGAAAACATATCATTGCTGTGGAGTAGTTTCTGACTGAAACCATCATCTCACATGACTTGATCGTCGCAATAGCAAACGTATGAAAGTGTTGAAATGAAAGTTGATTGTGCCCGTTTCCTAGTTATCCATCAACACAAGCAACAGGACCGATATGGCAATCGAAACGTCGCGAAACACATTCACTGCGAACCGCCAAGGATTACTTGAATTAAAATTGTAGCATGCACGCGTCAGTGTGTCAGTTTTGGCCACTTTTGCAAATGTAGAAACAATTCGAACTACACCCAAAACCACGGGACAAGTTGCGCAAATCAAGGACTATTCGTGATTGCCATGAAACGAGCCCTGGCTCTGGTTTGTTTGGGAAATTGTTACATTATTTGCCTGAAAATGTACTAAGTGGAACACGGCTTATGTGTCGTTGACACATTGACCATATTATAGGAAACCAATCAAAACACGCGATATTCTCGTGTCGGATGGACTATCTCTAACTCCGTGACTGAAAAAGTATGTGTTGTATTATTTGTGTTCAGAACCTATACAGAAAGTGACCTATTAATACCTGTGCTTTATAAAATATCGCACTGTTTTTTAGCTACACGAGAATTGCGGTCGTCACCCGAACGCGTATCAAAATAACCAAACAATGTGTATCTAACGGAGCGATTACTATGTTGTAAATCCAAAACGAAAAATAATTAACAAATTTCACATTTATCAAAGCAACCTGAAATACTATTCCACCTCGCTCTGTAAGGCAGGCATGAACCGTTGAACCAATTACCATTAGCAATTGGAAAATTTAACAAATCTTTCCCTTTCAAAGAAGAATATTATCCATTTTTGCCGGTGTTGTTATCTTTTACCGATAAAATAGTATTTATTGTCTTCATCTCCAGGTCATCTCAAATGATAATAACCCATATCTCCATGGGTATCCTCGTGAGCGATTTTGGATTTGCTCTCTTTTATTTGCTGTTCTGCTGTTGTAGCTTGGTATTTGTTCTTTGGTATTACCGCAAAGTTTTTGAAGTCCTATTGTTGCTGCCACAGTGCGTATCTGGTTCTATCTGAACAGCGAAATATTGCTGGTCTTCTCGCGATTTGCAACAAATTCTTTACGTTTCAGTCGGAAACAAATGGTGACGTTGGTGATATTTCATGCACTCTTCCGTAAAATCAGCAAATTTATATACGAAACTAGAACTCCAGCAAGTGGTCGTGCAAACCAAGGTCACACTATTATAGTATTATTTTTTTATCATCGACGCGCCGGAGAATTCGTCTGAAATGGTCACGTGGTTTGTGGAGTGAACTGGATGTTGCTTATCGCAGTCAATAAGCATATAAATAATGTAATAATGTACATTAAAAGCCAAAAAGCTTGTACCAGCGGTGGAATCGATACTTCGCAACGGCGAAACCTTGGAAAAACTTGTCTTTCTATATTCATCTCTTCAAAATATTCACGAAAACTACTCGTCGTACCGCAGAAGAGTCGAAAGGACATGTAGCAATCTTGTAATTTCCTAATATTTATATTTATGATCGGGAGATCAAAAATTGTATGTCCGGATTCGTTGAGAGTCACCAATAAACTACTTTGAATAATCTTCGATTGCACGGAGAATGCACAGTCAATGAATACTTGATATTATTTTTTAACGCTGCTCGACGAAGCTGCCCGACCGTGCTGCTCGACTATTTGATATTCTTATGACGAGGTCTTACTAGTTAAGTTAGCCCACTGTTCAAATTTTCTTCAGTAAATGAAAATGCTGAATCCAACATAATATTAAAGGGCTGGCTGACAAACGCCCAAACGCGTGATATTAAAAGTAATCTATCTAAATAATGGAATCACACACGCACACGTTGGGGTGCCTGCCTGGTGCATTTGATGCCAATGACGCCAGGTCACGTACATATGCAAAACTGACCCAACGAACTGTTCTTGGTTCGTCCGGGGTAAAAAGTTCCCAACTTACACAGTGAAAAAGCCCAGTCCTTGGACGAAACGGACCGACACGTAAGTTCGTGACTTGTTAGCGATACTGGATCACAGGCCAAAACAACAAAACATTCCAAAACACGTACACGTAACAACACTATGTTCGCGAAAACGAATGCTGGCGCGCGACAACGCTAAGGACGACGTCATATTATCCCAAATTTGTTACTAGTCTCGTTACCAACCTTTCATAGATTTCATTATTCTCTTTTTTATAGTTTAATTTCATTATTCTGCTCTCGGCAATTGGCTTTTCCAGCGAAAATAACGTGTTTTGTTTTTATAACCAAATAAAAAATAGAATTTTAATTGAATCACCCTCTACAACTTATAATTTGTTTTACTTACCTTTTTTTTTGTATATTTCCAATATTTTATCACTAATTTACTAATATTTACCTAGCAACCGCCATGTTGCCTTGATGAACTGTATTAAAAACAATGTGCTCATGTCCGCTCCTAGGGCCAAGCATTCTTTCTCGAAATAAATAAATAAATTATTCATGAAATGTTTGTGTTGTTTTACTTACAGGTAACCAGGGCTACTGCAATAATTGTTGTAGGCCATGGCTTCGACAACAGAAACTCCTACCTCGGTTGGAAGCTCCTCTACCTCAGCCTCCGCCCCCTTGCTGGAGGACCTCATCGAAGAGCCGGAATCTTCGTCCACCTCGTCGACCACAAATAGTGCTAACAGAGCCTCGTCATCATATGGAATCCAGCTCGTCAACGCTTATAACCCCACTTCGTCCTCCTCTTCGAACAGTTACAGCAGTGCAACTTCGTCAGCCACAAGCAGCGCTAGCAGGGCTTCGACATCGTACGGAATCAAGCATAACCCCATTTTGTCCTCCTCTTCGAACAGTCACAACAGCAGTCAGAAAAGGCCAGTCTACACAGTTGATAACAGCACTAACGCTGATGATCAATCGAAGGACAATCTGCAAAGTAGCAGCATTGCAGCAGACGGTGGAGCCACCAATTCAGGTACCACCACCGACGGTGGTGATGAGGAGAAAAAAGACGACTCCGTGTTCGAATGCAACATCTGTCTAGACACGGCGAAGGATGCAGTGGTCAGTATGTGTGGCCATCTGTTCTGCTGGCCCTGTATTCACCAGTGGATGAATGGATACCGTAACACCTGCCCGGTGTGCAAGTCGTCGATAAGCAAGGAGAAGGTCATTCCCCTCTATGGGCGGGGAGGAAGTAAGGAGGATCCGCGGAAAACCGTTCCGCCGCGCCCGGCCGGTCAACGTACCGAACCGGAACAACCGCACGGCTTCCAGAGCTTTACGGGTGACGGTGGTTTCCACATGTCGTTCGGTATCGGTGCATTTCCGTTCGGGTTCTTCACCTCCACACTAAACTTTGGCGATTTTCGTGGCGCGAACACTCCGCGAGAAAACACACGCGAGTCGGAGGAGGACCAGTTTCTGTCGCAAGTGTTTGTTTGTGTGGCGCTCATCTTTCTGGCTTGGTTGGCTATGGCATAAAAAGAGGAGAGCATGGAGAGGAAACGCAATCTAAATTGTCCCTGAATCCACAGAAAAGACCAAAAATGTAATCTCCCAGTAACTACTGCTGGGTGAGTGGGCCGTGGAGTGTTGTTTGCATTATTTTTAAATTTCTTTTTGTCCGTTTCTACAATTTTTGTTGTTTGGTAATCTGCCAAGTGATGGTGCTGAAATGTTTCATCTTAGCAGCCGGGGGCTGTAAAAACAGAAAATAAAGATATATGTTGGAAGCAAAACATGAAATACATGCCGCAAAATGACGCTTTTTATGTGATAATCTAGAAAAAAAAAACGTACACCTCTCAATGTTTCATTATTAATGTTCACAGTACGTAGGTATTTGGAAAAAATATGCAAACATACCGGTATGTTTTATGCTCTGTGTCTCACTCGCTCACTTCGTCAAAATAGGAAACGGGAAATACCCAGTCCCGACCTCGTCTTGTTGTATCCATTAACTTGCAATTGCAAGGGCATTAAAAGGGCAAAAAAATGTTTTGGAGAAAGCTAGCCTAGTGCAAGGTGTAAGAGAACAACCGTAATGCAAACATTTATATATGAAACAGGAAATGCTGTAATGTTCGTTAATTAAGCTAAATGAGACAAATAAAACACACATAAGCTAGATTTTGTGATGCGCAAGAGTTTGTTCGTTTTCATGCGTTCCTTCCTTAATGTAAATTGCTTTGTTTGCTTTTTGATTGTTGTTAACGTTTTTGTCAATTAGGTTTTTAAAATAACCGTTCAATGAACACAGCTCATGAGAGCGAACTTTTTAGGCTTTCTTTTTTTCTCAATTAAGTTAAGCACCTTGTGATACAGGCGCAAGAACAAGCAACGCAGATGGTCTTACGACCCGTGAACATGCCACTGACCATGGGAAAAACATTGATTTTTCAAATTCAAACCACAAACTTTCAAGGATTGGCCTTGTGATTTGTTAATGGTCACAGCGAATGCAAGACGGATCGGAAAATGAATTCTTTTAAAATCAAACGGCATATCGGTTGGAATCATCGGGATGCTCGGAATGCGAACTTCCTCGCCGTCAAATTTTCTTCCAAGTATCGTGCCGTAAATCACATTGTTCATCAATTTTCTTACCACCAAACGCGAACCGTTGCACAGTTTTAGTTGGTTTATGTTTCGAAGCATGTTTACTACGGAGCCAACCTTTAGGCGTAAATTGTGCGGTGCTAAGCCAGACCCATCCAAGGAGTCTCAAAATTCAATTGGATAGTTGGTGGCTTCGTCTTCTTTTGTTACTCAGTCAATAGATTTGAATGAATGCATTGTTCCAATGATCTCATTCTGAAGTTTTTAGTTTAGGTCATCTATATCTGTATTCTTAGCCGCTAAAATTGGTCGCTCACTCAATCATTCATTATTTTTGTAATTCGAAATGATGTTTGGAAATACTTTGTTGGCAATGTGTTGTCATTTCGTCGGCAGCCGTTGATCTTGGAATTACTGCAATGTTTGGCGGAAATCTCCACACAGTAAAATCATTGCGCTTACAAAACATCTCGAGTTGTTGGGTAGATCTTTCAATGTTCGGTTAAATGCTTCTAATGCACGTTTATGGTTCAGAAAATGGTTGTGGCTTAAAATCGGGCATGTAACGCTAGATTGGTGGAGATTTCTATTTGGTGGATTCCGTTTTTCGTTTCATGCAAAATATAGACTTACTGGTCCACGATCAAGGTTGATGTATTGCTATAATAAAATCTTCAAATGTAATAATAGAGTAAAATAATAAGACCATTTTCGTTGCCGAATAAGATTAGAATTCGTCCATCCTTGACGCCCTGCCACGCCCCGCTCCCCCACAAAGGACCATGAGTTTCAAGATCGTTTATCTATATTTCAGTGTGGTTTTAATATTTATTTGCCATTGTTCTTCTTTGCCAACAGTTTCTCTACACATGTTTGGGTAGAGCACCGTTTCGTTCGATCCTTATCGACTACGAAAGTTTAATAATCGTTTTGTTATTCACCGTAGCTTCAGCGCTCGCTCGTTTTGCTGCAGATCATCAACGAATTCCGTTCTACTATATGCAATAGCCTTCCACCAAATCCCTTCTTGCTTGCTAGTTGAAGACGCTGTACAGATGTCGCTATGTTGTTTCTCTGTCGATTACGGCTTGTTTTTATCCACTTGCTACAATTGTTTTCTTCACTTCTTAGGGAACTGTGCTGGAAGGTTTCATCGTTTTTGCTCTGCGCAAGTGGAACAGTCGAATTCCAACAATCGTTCTTCCAACACCATCCATCCCGTGTTATCTCACTAATGCCTTAGTGTAACGCTTTAATACGAATCTAATAATTAAGGGCTCTGCTTCTGCTATCAAGTTCAAATATTAAAACTACCATAAATCGCTAAATTGTGTGTCTGTGTGTTTTCTTTTACTTTCCCTGCCCCTTTCGCTTGCTCAAGTTTTATTGTTCATTCCTTGGTGTGTCTACATACTTCTTCCTCGGTTGTCATTTTCTCATCCAGGTGTCGGTTCTGTTCGATTTCTTCTCCTCTTCGTTGAGGCGATAGTTGATTGGTTGAATATCTACAAAGTATTCCAAACAAATGTCGTCTTAACGGGGCAAAATTGAATCAATATGAAAGGTAGGAAGAAAGCATTAAAATCTGAGAGACTGTGCTTAAAGTGCTCTTCAGCCAGCTCACTGAAAGTGAAATAAAAATCCTTCTCTGCCGCTAGTCGGATTCGTGCGTAATAACAGAGGCAATGTAATAAAACATTTTTATATTTATTTGTTCTATTCTTAAATACATCTTAGCCCATAATCTGGTGGTACAGCGCTTAGCTACCTCCTAGAACTCTGCCGATTTCTCGTACCTGCGTACCTTTCAGCTTTCCCCCATTTGAAGATCAGAACACTCACGCGAGCGTTTTTCAATTTCCTTGGAGTAGTCGAACGTTTCTCGAAGCTGTCGAAGAAAAACACAAAATGCATTAATCCATTAAACTAAAAATGTGTAAATATGTTTAATTCAAATTTTGTGAATTCCGGTAAGGGATCGCAGAAAAAAAAAGAAAAAAATACTCAAAATGTTACGATTGGGAAATACGTAAACTTGAGGAATACAGAGTGCGATACGGAACGATATATGCAGGTTCACTTTTTTTGTACATTCGCAACTTTATTCCATTCCTAACTTAATTCAACACTGCGTTAGCATCGGTCATTAGGGACTCTGGATTGAAGAACCCAGGGACGATAAACAAGAACAAGATCATTTTTATGATAGATCATCATCAGCAGGATTACTAACACCAGCATGGAGCGTACGTGGCGGTGTAGTAATAGTAATACTACCGTATTTTTCCGTGTATAACGCGCACCCATATTTTAAGAGAAAAAAATTGGAAAAAAAAGTTTTTCATTATACATTTTTCAGATATGTAACATCCAACATCCCAATGAGCATAATGTATTATTTGAAAATTTTCTAATAATATTCTATATTATTCTACATGTATATTATTTTATATTATTCTATAAATATTCCAAAGTAGACTAAAGATAAAATGCGTATACATTGCAAAAGACATACTAGTATTTTATATTTCGTAATAATCTTCAAACTCAGATTCACTGCTGTCTGACAAATTGATATCCTCTAATTGCTCTTCAATGTACTCCTCATTGTCAGTCTCTGAAGAGTCCTCATAAATTGCGACATCTTCAGATCCATCCATAGCGTTGCTGATGCCACATTTTTTGAATGATTTCACAACAACTTCTGTTTTAACTCCCTGCCATGACTTAATGACCAACTCGACAACTTCACAAATCTTCGGTTTTCTAACTTTACCACTTGGCGTCAAGTTAGATTCGCTTTCTTGCATCCATTTGCTCCATTCCTCTCTCATAAGGTCTCAAAAGGCTTATTGATTGATACATCAAGAGGTTGTAATTGGCAGGTAAGACCGCCTGGAATTACAGCAATTTCAGTCCTTAAGTCTTTGGCTATTTGCTTCGTTTCTTGTGTTAAGTTGCCCTTGAACTGGTCATAAACCAGCAACGATTTCTTCTTTAACTGTCCGCCAGGCCATTTGGACCACCTAACAAATGTTTCATTTCATAATTTATTCAATAATGCCATAAAATATGTACCTAAAAGGGCACATTTGTAAGTTTAGAGGAGACAAAATTTTTACTCCCCTTGTATAACGCGCACCCAGATTTTAGAGCTAAAAAAATTGGCAAAAAAATGCGCGTTATACACGGAAAAATACGGTAATACTAATAGATGACCGAAAATTCGAAAACATCTAGAGTTTGACCTATGGACTTCACATGGACTTTGTCCAAAACTGACGAAAGCTCTTTTCCTTGCATTCGAGAGCATAACGCTCCATCAAGGACTAATTTCAATAGCGAACTTTGCGCACGAAGACCGCAGCATATGACTGGTGGGTCATGTAATGAGAATGGCGGATTCTTAGCCATTTAGAAGGACAAAGGAGACGTAGTTCGGCCGGCTTAAGATGGAGTGATTGCTAACTACTCTACTCCCTCTAGGGAGTATCTTTTAACGCGAGGGCCGCTCGGAAGTTTTGTCGCAGAGCGGATGTTGGAAGTTACCAACTCGGCAACGGTTGAAAAGGTGACGCCAGGTGACCGGATGTTGAGCAAAATGTTCTGCGCCTGCGTCGTACTGTCTGTTCACTTAGCATTGGTACTAATCCCTTAGCCCCTAGTTCATACCAATCAATCACCGCTGCACAGCGATGCGTCGATGTACGATTTTATTCTCTGTTTGATGTTTCTTCAAGCATAACCTATAATTGGAATCGCTGCCATCGTTGGACTATTGCTCTTGAGTGCGGTGCTGATTGCAGTCCTTCAGCTGGTAAGTTTTTTAAACGGCGGATAGAACATGTCTCCATACCTCTGCGTTCTGCAATCGAAGAGACTCACCTTAACATTATGTGATATTCCAAGATGAGGTTGATAGTACTTCAATACTTCCACCGGCTCCTCCACCACCCGGTGCACCGGAAACTCCAGCCACGCCACCGCCGCCAGTACCACCCCCGCCGGATGAAGATGACGCCGATGATGACGACGAGGTAGCCGAACCGGTCGAACTTATCGAGGCACTATCGCTAGCCGCAGCGCCAACGGCTCCACCACCGTTGCCGTTAGCGCAAACTAATCCTCCACCGCCACCACCGGCCGTGGTCGGCTGTTGGTGAATGACAGCACCATTCGAGTTCCACTGTGTGTGCGGTTGCTGTGGTCCCCAGATACGAACCGTTCCGTCGTCGGAGGCCGAAGCCAAAAGCGACGGATACACCGGATTCCAGCTGACACAGTTGACCGTGCGAGTGTGCCCAATGAGCGTGGCTAGTGGTTCCTCGCGCCGGATGTGCCAAATGTAGACCTTGTTGTCTTCACTACCGCTGGCCACGAAGCTTTCATTTACTCCGCCGAAGCAAGAGTAGATTGTGTAATTGCCCTGTGTGACGCCCTGGAATCTCCGCACCAGGCACTTGTCCTGCAAGTCCCACAGGTGCAGCCCCTGGGACGATATGTTGAGCAACGCCAACCGGTCCGCTCCGTTGACGGAGAATGTCATGATCGGACACTGCTCTTGCACGATCCCGTAGTCGGTGCGCGGATTGTCAAAGCTGTAGCCCCGTATCCGGTAGTGAGTGTCGGCGGCCAGCACCGTTTTGTTGTCGGACAGAAAGGCCAACCCGTTGACACGAACACCCTCCCAGTTGTCGTGCAAGCTGCCGTCGAGATCGACCATATAGAATTGACCACGGGTACCGCCGGTCACGAACCGAGTCCCGTCACGGTTGAACGCCGCACACGTCAAGCTGTCGTCGGTGGAATGAGAAAACTTCGTGATCAGCTTCTCCTGCTCCACATCCCAGATCCACAGATCGGGACAATCGTCTGGACCGCACGCAATGAAGTGTTTCGAGTCCGGGCTCCAGGCAATGTACGATACGCCGTACGTGTGACCCTCAAAAGAACGCTTATTTCGCAGCAACAACTTCACCGGATCTACTTCCCACACGATTACGGTATTGTCCTTCGAACCAGTCGCCAGCCGCATTCCGTCCGGGGAAAATTTACAGAACCACACCTCATCCGAGTGATCGTTCAGCACCTGCAGTGCCTGCAGCGGAAACCCGTCCGCCCCGCAGTTATGATCGACCAGCAGTGACACGTTCTCAAGGCTAGTACTCCAGGCCATATCGTGGCACTGGCAGCGCTCATTCTGCATCTCCACCGCCTGGGCCAGGAGCGACCGGAGTCGACGCGGCGGCAGCATCACCGTTGCCGGAAGGTAAGACTGCAATCGATCCATCAATCGGGTGCGCGACTTAACGCCTCGACCTTCCCAGCCGGCCCGCTGATACAGTTCCTGATTGTTCGTGCACATCATATACGAGGACAGCTGGTGAACTCGTGGAGTTTTGTGCTGCAACGGCGTCAGTTCGTTACGCAGCACGTGTAGGGCGTCGATCGGGCGGCCCTCTTCCAGGAACTCGAGATATTTTTGCTCGAGCAGCAGAAACTTCATCTCGTTCAGGCTGGTACGGTCCGTTTTGCTATCCACCATGGACTGCAGCTCCTGCAGATCGTGGTCCGCTTTCGTCCAATCGCCCGACAGGACGTGCGATCGGAACTTAGTCGCGGCACGGTGCTCCAAACAGCAGCCCGATTCTTGCATCAACATTTCGGCACTCCGCTCCAGACCGATGTCCTTCAAGTGCTGGCCGATCAGCCGTACGATATCCTGGTTAGTGCGATCGAGCTTCACCACCGTAGCCCGCTGCTGCGAGTGACCCGCTGAGCCACCGGAGGAGGAAGAGGAATTGGCCCCACCAGCACCAGCATCGCTCCCGTTTCGTGCTATCAGTCCATTGTTGGTTGGCACACCATTGCCATCGGCTTCGGCGGCAGCGTTGCTACTATTGTTAACGGTGGTCGTGTTGTTACTACTGTTGCTGCTACTGTTGGCCACACTGTTGTGACCGTTCAGATCACAGTTCGTTGACTCGTCCATCGAAGACGGGGCTGCGGCCGCATCTGCCAGGGAACCGGTGCCGTTGCGATTGTTGTTGTCGTTTAACATCTTTCGTCGTTTCGATTGGGGGCTCGTCGTAGACTCTTCGCTCTGTTGTTGCACGGCGGCGTTCTCCTGACCCTCGTCGACGTTCGGCTCTTCCCCCTCGCTCTCCTCGGAAATATCTTCGTTATCAAAGTCTTTGCGCCCAATGCTGGACTCGTGCGTCTCTACGAAACGAACGGATCGGGAATGGGAGGCGTTTGGGTATTGATTTTCCTGGCGCCCGGCGGAACGCAGCCGACCTTCCCCGTGGCGATCAATGCTTCTGTTTGCTCCGCTACCGGTGCACTGCGATCTTCCCCGTGAACTTCGTCTCTTGTTGCTGCAGAAGCCTCGATTAATCCCCTCCACTGCAACGCCTACTGTTGTCGAGGTATCTTCTGCGGCTTCACCAGCTCTGCCACCACCACCACCACCACCACCTACAGCTCCACTACCTTCTGCAGCAGCGATTGTACTGCCGATACGTGACCTTCGACGACCAGCGGCGGTGGTAGCAGCAGCAGGACGACTGTCACCGCCGTCCCGTTCCCTCTCCACCTCTGCTGCCGACCTGACTTGCTCGCTAGGTGCTTCCGCGTAGCGTACCGCTGCCAAGAGCTGTTCCTCCTGGTGTTGCTCTTGCCTGGGTGCGGCCACTTCGATACTTCCCTCCGCTGCGCGCTCCCCTTCCGACTGCTGCTGTTCCTCCCCCTGCTCTACCACAACGACGACGATGACCGAGGACGGTGGCAAGCTATGGAGGAGATCCGATGCTGCTGCTTCCGCCGGCGGGTCAGGATCAGTCTTGCGAGCGCGTTTTCTCGCCGGTGGACGTTCATTGAGGTCTTCGTCCGACGAGGAGGACCTTCCCGAAGAGCCGCCGCCTCTCGTGTTCTGAACGCAATCAATTTTGATTGTCTATTGAGGGCACCATTAAATCTGTTGTATTTTTTAAGGCAATCGAAAGCAGAAAAAATGTGAGAAACAATCTTATTGTAAGTTCATGCTAACAAATGACATCCTGATAACAAATTTTGTGAAAAATTAGATATTTTGAGAAAATTCAAACTAAAACCTCGCGTGCAAAATGGTAGTCTGGACTTACCAAAAAGGAAAAATATTGATGGAAACACGAACTGAACAGTTCCGGGGTTGGTTAGCCTACTGCGACTAATCTCACTGCTGGTTTGGGTACCCCGTTGTAGGTGATAGCGTTGCGTTGTGGAATGCGATGCAATGCTACGTTTGGTCTCCACTTGGCTGGGTGATGAAGACAAGCGACAACTCGACTGGGTTCGAGATTGCAATCTGAAAGAGTAATCCAAAAGCAAATCGAAATGTTTTAAGAGTGGCAAAGCGCACAGCGCCTCAGAAACCTCTTCCGTTCGGTTTGTCGTCGCAACACCGTTTCACAGTAAGATTTGCTCAATGCGTAATAATTAGATTGTTTTCGACACGAACAGTTAAGTGCTGTGCAGTGCAGCTTCTAATTATGTATTACTGTACGTCACAATCGCGTTATGACCAATTTCACCAACAAAGAATACACACAGCAACGATTGATGAGCCTACCATTAGTAGTACTGGTAGCAATGTGCAATATTTTGTCAACTACTATGCTATGGTTCTGCTAAGTTTTTCTTTCAATGCCTACCTATCTAATGCTTTGCTTGCTGCTGACGGCTGCTGCTTCACACTGCATCACACCACACCAACACCTCTACAACTGATGGTGCTTTCCTTCGTTTTCACTTTGACGTATCCAATCGCCTAGAAGATGTGCGTAAACACTATTGTCGTCCTGCTCACTCACTCACTTTTGCTGACATACCTCCTCCTTTTGCACTGGTTCATCTAGAGACCGCCTGACACTCATACACCAGACGACTAAGCATGCGAAAACACCCACACATTATTGTACAATCTTTACCCAAAAACTACAAAAGCAGTTCGAAGGTGTAGACAACACTTTCGCGCACTGCTCACTTGCAGAATCCGATGGGAAAAAGTTAAAGAAAATAAGAATAAGCGTCATTTTATGACCAAAAAATTTTAATGAAACAAAAGTAAAAAACCGTAGCGCAGTGATACGCAGCAAAGAAAACAACAGAGAAAGACAAAGTGCTTGTGTGTGAAAGAGACAGTACGAGAGGTAGAGAGAGAGAACGAAAAAGTATCGCGCATAAAATGGAAAAAAATGGAGATATTCCCACTACAGTATCTGTGTTGCATGCTTCGCATCGTTTTTGTGAAGTCCAGGGCATTAGCCGCCAGTTAGTCTTCCTGGAGCTAGCATCAATTATTTTTACTATAAACGGAATTGGGGAATGACATTGAGTATGCAAGAGTGAGAAAGCATGAATGAATCACTCTACGCGGATGGTTTCCATATTCAGCATTTCAACCAGCTGATCTGATGTCATGATAGGCAATGTGTGGGGTGCATAGGGAGACAGAATGCATTTTTTCTGATTCCAAAGCTACATCCATCCATTTAAAAAGTCGCACGTTAACGAAGAATGAAAAACTATTTGGACAGCAGTGAACATTTTCCATTCCTAAGCCATACAGGCAAACCATCGTACATAAATAAGAATCTTACAAAATCGATGAAAATCTGTTGAGGACCAAAATTAATTTTCGTTGCCTTTGAGTAACCGAAGACAGTTTGTATTGCAAAAGATGGAAACATTTCTTCACTAGATGTATATTGACGCAGTGATGAAATGGAGAATGCGATACAAAATAATTAATGAAAACTATTTTTTCTACATCTGACAACTGCTAGCTGTAATGTGAAACACGCACACGCATGGACGCAACACAGTGTGCATTGGCAGGGTTCCGCACAGATGTCACTTATTATCAAGAAGTATTTCTGCTTCTTTGTTTCAATCAATAATGTTTCATGTAGTAGATCATGTTCGACTGGTGGCACATCATGCACAGAATTATCCGTCTGTTTGCTTGAAGTTGATATGAATGTATCATTATACAGTAGCATGAGGGGTAAAGATGGTGAAATTCGTCATTTGATTTTACGAATGTTTTTGTTTACGTTTTCATATTTCTGTGGACCTGTTTTTTATCAAAAGCACGCACACGATTGTACGCTTAGTCGTAGTATCGATTCATGAAACATGAGACTTCATTGTATGAAACTATCTCAAAGGACACTTATTTCTTTGTTAATCCACCACCTACCGATTACACCTACACTGGCGAACAAGAGTCCGCTCTTTGTATTGGTAGTAGTGTAAGTGCTGCTGAGCAAAAGGAGAAAGAGAGGAAGAAAGAAAACATTTTGTAAAATACATATTTCCTTTCACAACTCTTGCTGATTCATGAACAGGACTAGAGAGTGGCAGCAAACGCACACATGTAATTCCACTGGTACATAACCAGTTTTTCCTTGTTTCCAATGGCACAAATGTTCAAACGCACATCGAATAACGCAACTTATCGTACCACATCCTGCTACTTAAAACAAACCCGTTGGTGTAAACGGTACTGCTTTTGCCTTAAGGCTAGAAAATCATGTTTATCGTATCGCCCGAGCAAATAAACCAAAGCTTAAAGGCGTTTTCAATACGACGAAGAAAACGAGAAGTAGGGCAACATAGGCCACGACTACACAGATACACGATGGGAATAGAACGCCAACAAAACTACGACCGATTTGGAATTGTTTTCAAAACTTCCTTTTTTGAACCCCTCAGAAGATTCACTTTTCGCAGGACACTTGATTGCTTCATACGCTCTCATCACAATCTTTTCAATACTCGTTATCTAACGTCAATGCACAAGATATTGCTACGATGTGCAGCTAAATGCTGTACTGATGCTATTTCCTAACTAACAACATATATGAAATGAAAAACATAGATGAAATGAGATATTTGCACTAGCTCTTTACACTCTCATTCACCGTTTGCCGAGTTGAATTCGTTTCGGATACTGTAATGCTTTCAATACTTATAAGTAATACTTGCAAGAAAAATGGTGGAAAATATGAAGAAAAAAAATGGATTTAGCAGATAAAGATATACACTCTTGCCGTGGAGACGGCAGCAACTGATAGTCTTTCCTTGTTGTTCTCATCTTGTTCTTCGAATGGTTGCTTTGTTTGTTGAGAAAAACCCCTTCCTTCTCTGCAGACGACCATATTTAGTTTAACGCACTACACGAAAGCAAGTGCTCACAGCACACAGAGCAAGTGATGTCGAGAAGCTGTGCACACCTCTAAGATCGATGCGTGAAATGCCTTGGAACCATCGGAAGAAAGAACCAGAGCTCCTTATGCTTTCCGCATCAAACACCAGCCACACGAAGCAACTCGACACAAGCAACGGAGCAAACGTAATGAGCAAACCACGTTCTCAACAATAATGGATCGATGGTTTGCGATGGTACTGAAGCTAGGTACTGAAATATGCCTTCATTGATGGCTATTGCAGTAGTAGTAGTGTAGGTAGTGGTGTGCATATGGGATTAAACTGCTTCAGCAAGAGTGAGCAGGATGACAATACAAAAAAAATGGGAAACAGTGCCACATTACAATAGTGTAAGTGCGACTGGCTAGCTTGAAGAATGACAGTAAGAAAATCCCACGATTGATAGATTGCTTCGATGGTTTAAAAACATCGTTGGGTTCCGCTGGTTAACATCAACCAATTTTCTAGTCAAACAACATACAAACATTCAACAAACGTTTTTTAACATCAACCAACTTTCTAGTCTTATTTGTAAAATCCCCTTCAATAACATGTTGAAACATGTTCCTATAAGAAACAAATGCTGTTACGTAGACATTTTACATGCCTGACTAGTACTAGTATATTGCAAGTCAACAGTTTTTGCATGTAATGTGGCAATAGACACAAAACTCCACTGAAATAATGCGGTTTCGTTAATTTGTTTATTACTAAAGTACGAGTAGAAAAATTAACAGTCGTCATCGTGCCTAAATACTTTGCTCTCTCGGCTGTAATTGAGGTGCTGCGTGTATTTCCTACAATTTCACTATCAGCGCAATAATGGCTACGCACATAAGAGATCAAAACATCTCACAAAATTATGGAAGAAAGTCTTGTTGGTCCGCGGGCACTCTCTCGCTTGGCTTCCCTTATCTTCTCAACATGATCGATGCTCATAACGACCAGAACTGAGGCAGAAATGGTCCGGGAACTGCAACATCTCGCTTAAACACACAAACCCGAAGACGGAATGAAAAATTACACATCGGTCACCCAGCAGCACAGCGTACATAGTTTCAAATACGGCTCTTGCCGCTGGTGCCCGTCTTGATGTCGAACAGCTTGCGCACAAAGTACACTTGCACCGAGGTGGTGAAAACGATAACCAGAATCTGCAGTACAGACCACTTCCACACATAGGCATTGTTGTCCACAATAAGTGCATAATCGCGAGCTTCGTTGTTGCGCGAATGCGCCTGATACTGGAACATCGCATTCATGTTGCGTTCCACCGTCGAGATGGTATTCTGTGGGAAAAGAGAGTTTGAAACACTCGTGTTTAACAGCAAACATTGATAGGACGTACGCCCGTTGTGCGACTTACCGTAAAGTTGTTCATGTTCACGTTCAGATCCTCGATCTCTTTGGTGAACTTTTCCCACTCCTCATAGCGAATGACGGTGATGTAGAGATTAACCAGTTTACTCGCAAACCGTGAAAATTGATTGTCGATGCAAACGGCATAGAATCCACCCATAGCCGCGCCGTCTGTGTAGTCGCTAGAAGCTTGCCACTCGTAGGGGTGGACGATTTCACCACGCGGATTGCGTACGGCGAATCCGGCCATTCCATCGCCACCTCGGATCACGTGGAAGCTAACGTACAGTGTACTGCCCTGCCGCACGTATTGGAAGTAACAGTCCTCTTTACCTGCTTCAATATGAACCTTGTAGTCCATGGCCACCGCCGGCAGAGTATCGTACCACGCACGGTCAGAATCGGAAAGCTCTAGGGGCTGATGATGTGCAACCATTGGCGGCGGTGGTGGTGGATGATGCTGACCCATCATTTCTGGTGGGTGTTGCTGTTGTTGGTGGAACTGTGGTTGAGCCTGGTGGTGTTGCTGCTGCTGCTGTTGCGGGGAAGGATGTTGCTGAAATTGCTGTTGTTGTGGAGGAGGATGTTGCTGGAATTGCTGTTGTTGCGGAGGAGGATGTTGCTGGAATTGTTGTGCCGGAGGAGGATGTTGCTGGAACTGCTGTTGTTGCGGAGGAGCATGTTGCTGGAACTGCTGTTGTGGCGGAGGAGCATGTTGCTGGAATTGTTGTTGTGCCGGAGCAGGATGTTGCTGGAATTGTTGTTGTTGCGGAGGAGGATGTTGCTGGAACTGCTGTTGTGGCGGAGGAGCATGTTGCTGTTGGGGTGGTGGTGGCGGTGGTTGTTGCTGTTGCTGTTGCGGGGCCTGCTGCTGTTGTTGCGGCTGCTGCTGCGTTCCGACAAGAACCACAAGAGGGCAAAGTAGCAAAATATACGCCCACCGCAGCATAATTCCACAGAAGATTGTACGGTGCCACGTAAATCCTTTCCAAACTACCATCACAACTCGGTTTCGTGTGCAAACTACGGTCTCGCCTGTGTGCAACTGGTAAACGAGACCGCGAAGCTGGTGGTGTAAGCGAGATGTGATATGTACTCTTCCTTTCTAGCTCTTACAGGTGCCGGAAAACATACCTACACATCTATAAATGCACAGTTGTTTTGACAGCCACGATGCCGAAGAGTTTGTTGTGTGTTGGTATGTTTAGACCTTGTGGCATAAGAGAATCGTTTACAGGATTCCTCTACTCTTCAAGAAGTTGTAGCTTAAATAAGTAAGCAAATTTACTGCCGACCGATTGTTTGGTGTAACGTAAAATGAAATTCCATGGACCCGTTGTGCTATAAATGCATGGCAATCTTAAAGTTGAACTTTATTTTTCTTCATTCATCTATTCCCACGGATTCTTCCCAGTCATAGGTATTTTTTCAATATTTGCAAACACCCTGTTCATCGCACTTCACGACCAATCACTCGACGAGAGTGAATATTTGAAATTACGTCTCTTTTCTTTCCTTTTTTAGAACTTTAATCAATGTGAGTGTTTGCCTTCCTTAATGTTTTCCTTCTGTTATCTCTGTACAAATCACCCTAATTTTCGATATTGCAATACAATGCAATACGCATATAGATTAACTTCCATTTGCTTGAAGATTAATCACGTTAGAGAGGTTTCATGTATTTGTATAATCGTTTTTCGTTCTCCACTTAGGTTTTATTGTATTGTATTGATCATTTTTGCTGGGTTCTATCGATTGAGGTTTAACTTTTCAAGGTAATTCAATTTCTGGCACCTGTGTTTTAGAACATTTTTTTACGTCCCTTTCTTGTTTTCGTTCGCTCTTCCTGTTTTCGAGGATGCTTGAGCATTACACCTGGAAACTGCATTATTTTGCTCACGTTGTGCTGCAGGCGATTACGGTTAACATTTTAAATTTTTTTGCTACAGTCACATAATGGGGGATGCAGGAAAACGAAAGATGATATATCTACGCAAAGCATAACTGTTTGACCAGATCGTTCGGTGATGGGGGACGGAACATGATTTCAGGAATCCGACAAAACCGGGCGACATACATATCGCACAAAATCACAAACTCTCTATCTATCGCCATCTTCAGATTCATTGACTTCACAGATGATTATCGTTAATAGAATGAATTGAAACAGTAAAATAAGCAAATAGTAACACGAACACATCCGTGATGTCTCTCAGATCATTTCGGTTGGTCGGAACTCAACCTAATTAACTTAGCTAATTTCAAGCAAATGCAAACGAGAGGGATAATGAAGGAAGGTTGATACAGCAAATAAAATGTAAATCATCCCTAAAACTTGTTTAGCTTGTTACGTGAAATAAAATAAATGGCTAATCTGCACATTTGTCTGTTTTCATCCAAACATTGTAGAAGGAAACAACAAAAAGACGACAGATTGAAGATGCCAAACACAGCTTGGCGGTTACAAAACAAGACGGAACAAAACACTACACACTACCCCTGTGCCTTGCTGCCGATGGCGGGTTGCGTTAAAACTCTTCCAGTTTCTGTTGGCGCTTCTGTTGCTTGGCTTCGATTGCATCCAGTATTGGTTGCCGCTTGGCAGTGTAACGTTTCTTCGTTTCCGCCAGCTCCTTTTCCATCTCCTTGTCAAGGCTGGCCAAGCGTTGCTCCAACTGTTCGTAGTTGAGAAACTTAAGCTGCGAAATATAAAGACTCCTTTTTAGCATCAGAGCAAGCGGTCTCCCATCCCATCTCTTCGTTCGTTCCTACCGCATCGTATTCTGCTGCCGTGGGCTGAAGGAATTGCATCTGGTGCACGTTTGGGCTCACGCCCGAGATTTGGTTCAGTTGCAACTGCAGGTGCGATTGATATCGTTGTCGTTCTTCATTAAATTGTTGTTGTGCCTTTTGTTGTTGTTGGTGCTGTTGCAGCTGATGTTCGTCGTAGCCCTGCGACAGTGGCGGAGCGGAAGGAGTGACCTTGCTCGGGCTCGCTGAAACGGGACTGTTGCCAGATTTTTGCACCTGTGGCTGAGGTTGCTGTGATGTGGCCACTATAGGTTCAACAAGGCGTATTTGTTCCTTCTGCAAATTCTGAGGAGAGGCTGATAGTGTTATGGGAGTACTATCCGGTGATTGATTAACGTTCAGATCACCAGGCGAACCATCGTCGTCGAAGCAACCCATTTGCAGCTGTTGATGATGGTGGTTATTGACTTCGGCCACCTTGCTGTTGCCGAAGCTGGCCGCTTCTGCTTCTTTCTTGTCAAAGTGATCGAGAAACAAGGGACGGTACTTTGGTTTGTCAGGATTCGTATCGTGTCCTAGAATGTGGCGGAAAAAATAGATATGAAAGATGGCGAAAGAACCAGCTAGATGTGGAGTGAAAGTTACTTTTCATGGTCGATTCCTCCGAGTCGGAGTTAATCACCATCGTTCCTAGGTTCGACTGGAGCTCAACCATGGTGCCATTGTCCGGCACTAGTGTACCGCAGTCCGTATGAGCAATCATAGTGCCATCCCCCTCGTCGCCCCGTCCAGGCACCAGTGTGCCGCAGTCTGCCGTAAATTCCTTCATCGTACGCGAGTTCAGCTGGTCGTCATCATCCGATTCGCCACCACCGTCGTGACCATTATTGCCATTGCTATTATTGTTGTTTTGCAGCTGCTTGTTGGCTTGGCTGATGGCTGCTGCATGCCTGTAGCTCTGGTTTTCACGGATCTCTTTTGCTTCCGCAATCATTTGGTTAAGTATACTGCACGGTTTGGCGTTTCCTAGAATACAGAATACAGATCACAGCAATGATATCGCACTACAATTTTTCTTGTCACCTTCGGCTTCTTACGGATGAATTCATGAGTCAACAAATCGGTGGCAGTGGCCCTCTCCTCCGGGTTCTTTACAAGACACAAACTAACGAAATCGATAAATTCCGGTGACCAGATGTCCGGATCACGAAATGATGGTGGCGGTTTCGTCGGGATCATAAATATTGCCCTCATAGGATGAATATCGCCGTACGGAGGTTTTCCTTCAGCCATCTCTAGGGCCGTTATGCCAAGGGACCAAATATCCGCAACACAATCATATCCGATCTCCTCGATAACTTCTGGTGCCATCCAGAATGGCGTACCAATAACGGTATTCCGTTTGGCCATCGTATCTGTCAGCTGACCGGCGACACCGAAGTCAGCTAGCTTGGCGTGACCTTCCGAGTTAAGCAGTATGTTGCCCGCTTTAATGTCACGATGAATTTTTCGTCGCAAATGTAGGTATTCCAATCCCTTCAGTGTATCGATCAGGATCGTGGCGATTTCGTCCTCCGATAGAGTTTTCTTGCGCAAACGCATTATGTCCGATACACTACCAGCCCCGCAGTACTCCATCACGATCCAGAGGTCGGTGTTTTTGAAGTAACTGCCATAGTATTTGACGACGTACGGCGAATCACACTGCTGCATGATGGATATTTCCTTGATGATTTCCTGGAGGTCCGTGTCCACGGGGACCTGCTTTATCGCCAGCACCTGCTCACTTTCCTTATGCAAAGCCATGTATACCGATCCATAGCTACCTTCGCCGAGCTTGCAAAGGATATCGAACACCTCGTCTGGTTGGCGAGTTAAGCTTTCTTCCGACAATTTCTTCAGCTCACTGGAAATAACGAAAAATGGAAAACAGAGCATTCGGTTATAGAATCGTAATGATAATAACAATTGGAATTAATTATTGTAGTAATCTTTTCTTCAGTTATTGTATTCTAATTCTTCAATTTCCAACGATTATAGAAATATGTAAGTCATACTAACCGCCATTGATCGAAAACAAATGGAGTTGGGAATGTATGTTCACACTTTAAACAAATTATGATAATTGTGTTTTGCACAGATTATTCTGAGTAGCCTTAAGTAGCCTTAATGTTCTACATTAGCGACCACTACTTAATCTTTTTTCAAAGATGTTATACAGACTCTTTGAAGAACAACCGACATACGACAGATTGGGAATAACACTCCCCGTCGTATTTTGCGAGAATGTTCATTACATTAATACACATAAATACCTTATATGAACTACCTAGCAATTAAAATCGATAATCATTTTGAGCACCTTGCAATCACAAGTTCCATTCCGGTGTCCCGAAAATGATTTGCAGTTCAATAATCTACATTATTCTTCCACCTTGGAGAATGCTCACACCTGAAAGATCAGTTGCTTCGCGAGAAGCATTATATTTTCCAAGAAGTGCGTGATGAGTACTCTCAAAGAGTAATAGCGCAATATTGCACGGCTTTTGGAACAAGAACCAGTGCCAAATTCGTAAAACTTGTAGTCGAAAGAAAAGGATTAATTAACTCTGGACTTAGGCTTATCAAATGCTCAGCTCAAGAAAGTAATTGTTTGACAAAGAATTGTTCATGAAACCTTTTCGAACCATGAAACAGCGACTCTGTTTAGTTTCAAAACACGGTTGAGTCCATGTTTGGACCCTTGCCCAATGTTACGAGGAAAAAAAAGTAAAACATGGACAATTTACCGGCCTTTACTGTTGTAGGTGCTTGCCTCGGTGGATTACAGTGAAAAGCAACCGCCATGGGCGAAGGTTCTTCATAACAAAACGGTACATAATCGTGGTACGTGACAGTTTGTCTCTAAGATCGTCGGGACTCTCGAAACATTGCAGAGTATGTTCAGCAAATAAAAAGACGAAAATAGAAAAACGCCCATTACAGTGGGGAGAATGGTTGGAAGTTATGTTGACGAAAAGCCTTGCAACCAAGCTATATTCCCTCATTGGCGACCAAACAGGGTCAACCGCATATGCATCATCAAAACACACACAAACGTTAAGGCCCTTGAAGTGAATAATGACGTACTCCCTTTTTATCTTTATACTTTCTTGTAGTTACCGTTGGTTTTCGTCAGTAAAAGCAAAAGCAAAGAGAAACATGGATTTCTTCAGGAAGATGAGGAGCGGCAAAGGTTCCTTGGATACTTACTTTTTAGAAGACATCGCCACCAACATGCGTAGATAAGCACCGTATAAGGTTTCCGGCGGCACTAAATGCTGATTGTGAGAAGGAGGCGAAGGAACGTCGTCAGAGCGAAATGGGTTTGATAATAATCCCCAGAACAGTAGAGCGGCACACGCGTTTCGACCACGAATACAAAAAAGTAAAAACCTAACGCAATCGCACCAGGGAATCAACACACACAAAACAAAACAGACAGCTTACCGGAAAAACTAAATTTAAGAAAACAAAACACTGCAAAACCCCACAATCGCACACTCGCCTGCCTCGATAGTCGCTACCGGTAAACTGGAAACGGAATTCAAAAGAAAAATAAAAACCGGAACAGAAAAAGTATACTTTATTCACACTTTCGTAACCATCGGTGGGTAAGGGGGTAACTGTTTGATTAAATAGTCCATTCCCTTTGTTTATCTCAGCCGCTCATTTCACTTGTAAACCTAAATTTAGTATCTACACAATCTTTCACACCGCAGGAGCACGCGGACACTTTTAGAGTTCAATGAACACACTCCTTTGTCACACTTTGTTGTTGCAGGACACTAGTTTGCAGGGTTGCAGTGTGTTTGTTTCCAAGCACTATCTTCTTCACTAATGCTCTTGCTTGCTTACTTGCTTCACTAATCGCCAGCTAAGTTGTCTACACTTGTCTGGGACGTTAATACGGAGTTTTATTATTGTTTCACATCTCCTCCTGCTGTAGTACATAACATTTTAAGTCAGTTGGCTACTAGCATCCCGTATCTTGCCCAGACAATATTCCGGCTCGTTTAATAACAATTAACGACACAACGATAATTCAATCGATGTATTGTTTTTGTGCACTGTCGTTTTTTATAAAGTTTATTCCCACTGCCATCAACATGCAATTATGTTGTTATGCAGTTGTTTATGTTGTTAATTGTAATTTAACGAACGGAGCACGGACGGATTTTATCTACTTAAGGTGCGGCAGTGCCAATTCTTACATCCTCGAAGTGGTAAGAACGAATCCTTGAGTGTGTGTGCCGGTGCATAAAATGCATTCAATGGTACGAGATGAACTTTTGTTTCTCGCGCATGGAAATGATTTTTTCAAGTGGTACTGGGCCTGTAGCTTTTCGAGAATTATCACCTATCTTCGGATCCATCTGGCCGAGTGTTTCGCCTCCTCGTAAACCTTCGAATGGAACAGCAGACGAATTAGCTAGGTTTTTTTTCCGATGATGACTTCGTATAAAAGGGTGTGTATTAAAAGGTGGGCTAGACTTTTCAACGCGCTACGATTATGCGAATTATGTGACGTTCCGATGGTTCTCAGCAAGCAACTGCCTCGAAAACAACCACACCGTATGTAGTTGCTAATTTTCACTGGCACTTTTTCATCATTTGGTGCAGGAATGCACAAGAAGCGGAGCTCCCTACGAGAGTATTGTGTACCGCGGATTGACGCACTGTGATGGATAAGTATTGGATTGCTGCAAGTTGCTGCACGAAACAGGAGAGTGTTCACGAAAGTTAGAAATGTTTATCAAGCTTTTTACCAGACCTGATAAACTAAATTTCACGTTCTCGCGTCGAACATAACACGGGACATATCTAACAACGACTGACCGACGACAGAGACAGAGTGCGAGTGAAATGCAGCGAGAGAGCAGAGCAGCGCAATGTTTACGTGCGGAATTCTGGAAGGTATCGAACGGAAACCAACGATGATGCCGGATTAATAAAGATTGCACTGGTTAGAGTTTCGTCGACACCGTAATCCGTAACTTGTGGCCGTTTCTACGAGAACATTTTTTATATAATTGTTATTTTGTGTTGCTCTAAAACTCAACCGTTCTTCTAAGCACCTTGAGCTCGGAAGATGAACTGTCAAAAAAATGTGGATATTCAAAACGAACGAACCAAAAATTGTCAAGAAAGTTACTGGCACTGAACTGTCAAGCAAGTTTGAAACAGCTGCGTACTGTTGCACATGAAACGATAAGAACGCAGACGTATTTTAAAAATATATAAATGGCTAAAGACCGGTCCAGACGCAACGATATATCGATATATTTTTGCGTCTGGATCGGCCTTAATACATCGCTTTAGTCTTCAGCCCAAGCTTATAATAACTAAATCAATCAATCAATCAGTCTTCAGTCTTTTATTAGCCTTACGTAATAACCAAAAACTTACGATAATTTTACTGTTCTTGTTTTATAACTGTACGACAAAGATTATTATGAAATGATTCTTTAAAACATTGAAATATCTCTTTCTAATGTTCTGTACAACGGTAAGACTGAAACCAACTCTTCAATCGTGCAAATGTGGCTATGTTTTCGTGGAGTTTTGCTTTGATGTCGTGTCCTGATGGGTTCATAATGTTAGTATTTGGTCAAGCCAAGTTGGCCAGTTTACCTTGGATTCCAGAATGGCCTGAGTTATGTAGCTATATGTAAAACATAACCCAGAAAGAGTTATATTTTGGGTTACTCCGGGAATGATATTGCGGAGCGGGTAAGCAAGAAGAAAGCGAAAAAAGTGTTCACCAAAAAGCTTCTGCAACAGAGCTCGGAAGCGGAATCGATTGTTCCGCGTGTTTTCGAACCGAGAGGGCCGCATCAAAGAGCTGCAGGCAGAAATGTTCAATTCGGAAAAAGGAACGTTTGTGAAACTAAGAGCAACTTCTAGTATTCTGCCGTAGCGTTAACCAACACGCGGATGCGCCTTTCGCTTGTGTCTTTTCCCTCAGAATCGTTCGCATCATGGTCAGAATTGGCACGTGTATCGTAAAGTGCGATGTTTGAGATGCGTAGGCGACGACTGTCCGAATCTACGAATGGTGGGAGATCATTAGAAACTTTTGCTTGATCAGGAGTACCATCAGTTTCTATTACCTTGCTATTCGTGTCGTACAATCCTTCCGGCAGAATCTGCTTTATACGCCGTTTAGCTTTATCGTTAACGAGCAGTAAGCCGTTCCCACCGTCGGCCCAGTCGTCGGATTCTGAAGTCCATTTGTTGCTCAATGGTAAACTCGGCCAAGATTACACAGTACCCTGCAAAACAGCGTCTGGAATTCCTCGTTCTTATAAAGCACCATTACATTCCGTACACTTGAGCTGCACCAACCGTGTTTCAGCGGATTTCAGTTGCTCCGAGTCATTGCTTAGTATTTTTTCCAACTCCTCGAACATCGCCTGCTTCACTGCCTCGTTATCTAGATACGATATGCAGAAATGCTCCTAAATAAAATATTTAAATATTTTAAATACCTTAAAATAAAAGATTATATATTATACTCATAAAAATACAATCATTAAAATTAGCAATAGCATTTTCACAGCAAAGCCGTCATCATCATCATCAAGAATTTTGAATAATGCCAGATTAATAGAAAAAGAAAGAATGATATAAAATAAATAATGAAATTGGATGACACCCGAGACCATTAAGCCAAGCATACGAATGATGTACAATCATCCAGTAAAATTTCCTACACCAAAATGTACAGATTCGCCAGATCCCAATTTGTATTTTTAAAATACTTTTGATAGGTCTTTTATCATCTTTATACACTCAATTTTATAAACTTTAAAGAAAATTGCACGAGAAAAATGTGGTTGGTTAACTTTTCTTTTTATTCAGCATTTTCCGTTATTTAACTCTACTCTCTCCATCTTTTTCTGTTTTTTGTTCCGATTTTCAGTATGATGTTATGTTCAGTTTTCGGAAGATAAAGAATAATCGCAACCCACCCTCCTAGGTTTTTGTATATAAACTGAACTAAGCCAACACGCAGACCCTTTGTGCAAACTAATTTTCAGTTAATAAATTCTGTTGCCTATGCTAACGTTTTGTGATATGCATTGCTATCGTTACACAGTTTGTCAGGACATTGCGTTCCTTTTACCAGCAACTTAGCTGGAATCCTTCAATTCTACCATGCTGTACCTTTTTTAAACACGAAGATGTGTATACATAAAAGTAAGGCGCTCAATATCGGTGGCATTTATTTTCAGTTGAGAATTAAATGTATTTGCCTTTTTTGTAAACATTATTTCAACATTCAAGAGGTTTGCTTAATTAGTTCGCGTGTGTTTTCCTCTCTTTTAAGAATCTACTTTGGGATAAAAGTGATTCTATCCTTTCGTGTTGAGGGTCTTATAGGACAACGCTAGCTTCTCTACTCTGATGAAACGCTTGCCGAGCTCTAGTGAACAAACATTCTCATTCCCAACATCGCGAATCATTCAACATAGAGAAATAGGTGTCCCAGTGCAGAAAGATTCTACTTCCGGCGATAAACGAATCGAAATACAACTATTATCTTACTAATTATATTGTATGTTGATTGCAAAAGTGTAGTTAATCGGTTGATAGTTTTGTGTAGAATAAAACTTTGACTAAGTAGCAACAGAGAATGAGAAACTCATCGACGCAGAATATATTTTTTAACAAATATTGCTTGATGAGTACTTCTAAAAGCTATGAATCGGCCAACCAATTATATTGATTTCAATTCAAACTATTGCATTTGTACGAAATGCTCTTTACCGAGTTGAGCACTTGGGACAGCTAATTTACTTTGCGCACTGAGGTGTTACTTTTTTCAATATTGCTCTTTGCAGTGTTTAAAGTTGCTAAATTTTCTAAGCGTTATTTTTCTTCCTTTTTTCTTACGGTTAACAATTTTCTTTAGCATTGTTTTGTTGCTGGCTATAAGTGTTGCATATTTTACATTACGTTTACGTTAGCGTTTTGAATTGTTTCATTCTATGCAATTTGGACGGCAATCACGTTACTTCGTTTGAGTTTCCGGGACTGGTTGCGATGGCTTGGTTTATTCATGATACTGTTGAAATAAAATATTTCCTTTGCCTGTGTAAATAGTGTCTTTACAATGAACAATGAATTTATGATGATCTACCCTTTTCTTACTGCAACCACCCTATTTAAAAAGTAATGACGAAAAGACTGTTGCGACATGACTAGCATGTACGGCGGATGCATAACAATCGGTCATCGGACTTTTGGACTCAAGGAAGACATGAGAATGAATCTAGCAGAGTTTTTAAATTAAACTGGTAATTCTTCTAGGTTTTGGTGTAACAGTTACGAAATTTCGTTTTTCATTGCTTAACTGTGCAATAAATAAAAATACTGAACCAAAGTAACATTAATCCATTAAAGACCTCCTACACGCTTTTCATGATTTTAGCCATACCTTCTTCCAACCGAAGCTCGTTAAGTAGTTTCAAATATTCAGTAGTTCTTCTATTTTTTCTCTTCAAAATCGTTTTCTCAACGGAGGCACACATTTTTGACGTTTTAAAGAACCACACATGTATGCGAAGCAATACATTTCCTGATATAAATACGGCCCGGTCCGTTCTTCTAAGAAAAAAAATACATTTCCTGATGTTTGTTTGTTTTTCGAATTATAGAGACTTTGAGCTGCAATAGCCTAACATTCGTCTCTGGTTTCCTGATGTGCAATATACGTTGCTGCTTCTAAAAAAAAGCTAACATATTGTTCTCTAATTTAAAAAGAGGTAAGGACCTCTTCGATAATTGGATAGGTGGTTGCTTTAATGGAAATAACACATACATGTTTAGATCTGAGCTATGTAAAATATTAATTAGCGTCTAATAAAATTGGATACGAAAATTGCAAGGTTTTTCGTTTGCATTTTTTTCTTATAAGAATAAAATATATTTTAAACTACCTATAAGAACTCAGTTGTTGAAACAGAAAAAATAGAAAATTGTTGTCCATCTATGATTGTCTGTGCTCGGCTGCAATTCTTTTCCGAAATCTTGACGAAAGATTCGTTCCACAGATAGATTGCGAGAAAACAGTAATAATACTTCAATCCCCGCCTTTGAAATGTTCTTCAGTTCGCTTTTCGGCTCACAGCTGATAGAACTGTTATTATTAAATGATCAGCCCGTGGAACGTAATCAACCTATGTTGTGTAATTTTTCGTTGAGAAACGTAGTGAGTGCGCGTCATGCTATTGTCGTGCTGATGTTTTGAAAAATTCAAAGCCACTCTTTGTCACACAAATCGGGTGCTCGGAAAAGCACCTATTAGCAACTTTCGTTTCGGATGTACTGCTTCCGAATACGACTCACGGAAGTTCAACGCCGTGCCTGGGATTGAAGGATACTACTATTAAAAGAATAGAATAATATAGTACTCAAATACTTTTCACTCAAATTTAAGGTAATATCATAGATTTAGCGTCTAGTTTTTAATAACATCAAAATGATGAAAGCAAAGGGTTGCCTGAATGAGTGCATGAGTTGCTTGAATTTAATTTTTGCATGCGTTCTTCCTAAGAAACATGCCCTTTGTTCTGCTGGTTATACTATGAATTGAACTTATATTTTCCTCTTCTCGTTTCAATGCAATATGATGATACTTTCTTTTAGTAGGACCCACAAGAACGGAAAAGAACGTATGGATTACGGATTGTACAGCTATGAAAATTGGCTTCTTTCTATATTTTACTATCTATTTTGTCTCACTGTTTCATTCGATCTTTCATAACGTATAATACATATCTCTGCCATTCGTTTTTTACCATCTCACTCCCATTCGACATATTCTATTCAAATCCACGGCAACAAGCTGCGCATTGGTTTAGCTTGATTTTTAACTTTTTTTGAGCAATAAGCTGCACATGTTTCTGCATACGTTACATTGCGATATGCACAACTGACACACTGGCATATAAATAATTGGGGGGTGACACTCAATGGCGGCTAGCAACTTTACTGTGCTGCTGTAACCTGTGCCCCATAAGCGACGATCATCCATCAATCACCATTTAATTACTTCGTTAAGGCACTTGAATTGATTATATTTTCGTTTGCGATTTCAAACGAATTCGAGTCTTACTTTTTCGTTTGTGTTTTGTAATGGTATTCTATCTTCCTCTTATCTTTCTCTTATGCTTGCGTTTAAGGACTTAAGTTGGACAATGGGATAAAATGTATAAAATCGTTACAGTAGTAAGTCGTACCTAATCTTATTACTAGAACGGTTGTTTATACATAAATTAATCATAATAACTGAAAAAGAAACGCCTGACACGAAAAAGAAAATGGTCAAAAGTGCAAGTTAAAAGGAAGATGCTTGCGAGAGTATATGCCGGGTTCCAAGACTACTTCTCCTGCAGTGAACGCAGTCGAATGAGTTGGATTATTGCAACTGAAAATGACAGGTTATGTGTATGTATCTATTTGATACCGTTGAACTCATACACGGACGAAACGGTTAAATGATGTCGTACAAATTCTCTGGTTTACTGCTCGTGGGATCTATAAGACTCAGGTTGGTGACAGCATCGATTTTTTCCAGCAACAAAGGATCGTCCAGCTGAATCCGTAAAAAGCAAAGGAAATTACTAATTAAGAACAATTAATGTTGACATATAAAATCACATTAAAAATTTTGGAGACCTAATATAACTTCTCTGGTTCATACATTTCTCATAAATTACAGACTTCATTATTGTACGTCTCAATGTTTCGCAGACAGCCAAGTACCTTTAATACCAAGTGGTTTCAAAGTTTACTACCAACGTTTTACTAACCAACTATTCAGCGTTTTTTCGATATTGTTGTCAAAGCACCAATAGTGTGAACGTTTATTGCATATATCTGCTGTGCGCTGATCAACCAGTGAGCAGTTAATATTATGTTTTCTCGACAACCATCGTGATCATCACGTAAAACCAACATTGACGACGACAAGGATATACTATTTTACTCTCAATGTAAACCTTGTTTTATTGAACATGATGAAATGAAAAACGATTTGTTACCATAAACTCATCTGGTGTCTCCAAGTTGTCTCCAAATGCTATGGTGTCCATCGTGTTGTCTGTCACTGTTGAGACAAAAAGTGTAACGCAGAATTATGAAGGAACTATACATATATCAACGAAAATTGACAAAAAAGACACTTACTACTCAAACCATCCATGCTGTCGTCTATACTGGAGAGAAAGTCGGGCGTGTGAGGCATTGACTGCGTCATTGAAGACTCGCTAAGACCACTATCACCAGACTCCTGACGGGTGTGATCGGCAATACCGGACAGGAACGGGTCGTCTCCCATCTGAGGAGAATACATTGTCGAAAAGCATGATTCAATGTGCAATTGGCAGGATTTTATTCTTTTGCATACTTACATGTGATTTGATCTCTTGTTGACGTTTCCGGAGCCGTTCCCGTTCCAGCTGGAGATTATATAGTCTGACGGTTTGCTCCTGTACCGCCCAATCTTGGTTTGCTGTTGTAAATTCATCGATATGGCAAAGAAATAATGGAAAATGTAATGAAGATATGGTGAAAATTTAATGAGAGCAGATCTTCTCGTTGTCTCATTTATGATGCTACTAATAATGACAAGCCAACCATTAAAATTCGAACATTCAATTGCGGCTGGCTGATCCCATAATACTTCGTCTGACCGGAAGAAGAGAGCCATGGTATTAACTTAATCTGCCTATTACATAACAAAAAGGCCGCGGAAATACAGATGCTTAGCAGTATGTTTTTAATAATCGATTCGTTAATAGTGCTACAAAACGGCCTGCACAATCAAGGTTAGTGGTTAGTAGCGTAAGTGGTTTAGTACCTATGCTCACTGTCGCTCACTCACTCATTGTTTATCTTACAATACTCTATTTATTTAAGTGGACATTGCTGTTCGATTCGAAGTTGACTACAAATTCTATAATCGACCATACGGTTCCGCAAACGTTTCGTGCATAAACAAGCTATAGCATTAAAAACTAGGTTTTACATCCAAAACAGCATCCAAAATAAAGTCAGGGAAAAAGTGTGCATGAAACCCATTCTTTGGTTTAGAGAAGCGAAAATGTAACTCCTAAGAACAGAATGACAAATAAACAAGTTAAAGAAAACGTGACACGTACATAATCGGGGATCCCTCCAGGTGGTCGATCGCGTAACGTGATTCATATAGTACCGTTCGCCTTTCTCTGTGATTCCTTCCTCCCATCCTTCCGGCAGTGGGCCCAGATCAACATTGCTGCCGGTTAGCATCGAAGCCGGTGGGACGTTCGACGGCGGGAGGCTCTCATTTGTCATTTGAATTGTATCTGGAAATACCACTGAGAGAGAGAAACAATAGAAAGGTAGAGAGATAGGATCCCACTTTCTTCTCGAGCTCACTATGGTACGCTAGCCAAGTTTCAGATCCGCCAAATACCTGGTATTCTCTTACGCTTGGGTATTGAATTGACATTTTAGAGACAGAATTCCGGACTAACCACGATTGTTTTGCTTTCATGTTTTGTTACAAGTCCCGTAGAATATGATGGTCAAGTACATCTTGTGCACATTTGCGAAACATGACTGTACATACATCAGTAATATCAACGCTTCACGAACAGCATAAAGCCGAGGTTTGTGGCTGGGAACATTCATTAGTAGCTATAGAAAAGTGTAAGCAGTGATGACGCTACCGTTTAAAAGTGTTAACCTTCCTTCTCCTTGATTGCTATAATCAGTACATTGCTCCAGCGCATTATTTCACCGAATGTTGAGTGTATATATATAAGCCAGATTGTGTCTACTGCGCCAATTTCCGGATATCAATTGTACGTCAAATCTTTCTTCGATCAAATGGTACATTGATTTTTAAACAAATCGTCTGCAGTCGAGAGCACCGCAATACTTTGCGAGCAGTTGTTGGTGGACCATCAACGAAACGGAGGTAACAAATGTTACTAATAAAGTATACGAATCCATTATGAATCTCACAAACTTGAACATTAATTTACCGATTCACTTACTCTACTTTTAAGATATTTAATTATCGGTGCAAATCTTGGCCACTTTTCAGTAGATGAATGGAGTTCGTTCAATGTTCATCGAACATTATAAACAGTAACATGTTGATTCTAATAAACGGTTCACGGTTTGTTTCCAAAATGCTGGGTTGTTTAGTTTGAAATAAGAGAAATACATGGTTCCGATGGTAATTCTCAATAAAAAAGGGGAAGTTTGTTGGAAAATAACTTACTATACTTCGACGAAAGATTATATGATTTCTTTAAACAATTTATACTTTATTTGCTGAGAGGTCCACTCCTATACCCTTAAATCATGCCCCGAGACCATTATCAACACTGATGTCTGTAAAAGTCGAAAGGTTCTTCTGCAATCTCTGTTTGCGGAGGGTACTTTTCGTTTGACGCAGCTCCGGCTCCGCACATTGCTGACACACTTCCGGCCTGTGCATACAAACGAGAGCGAGAGTGGATAAAGAGGCAGTTTGTTTGCCTGTTATTGGTGTTCTATACCTAATCGATTAATCAGTGCTCGAGTTGACACTATCGTTGCGTCTTATCGGTATCGTGTCCACATATACTACCGAAATCCCAACGCACAGCCGATATAACGATAGAGTCTATAAAAGGTTGCATTTCATGTGTTAGAGAGTCGATCGCATGAATGAATCAATGGATGAAACGCAATGGATGCACAACGGGTGCACAATGAAACCTCTAGACCCCTCCACAACGAGTAAGTGTGAAGCAATGGAGCAGGCAAGTGGCAAATAAATAAGCAAATTTCAATCAGTTTCTCTCTCGTAGTTGAGGTGCCTTGTGAGCGAATGGGGCAACATAGAACGGTCCGGTCCCGATGTGTGGATTTAGGGCCACGTACGGGGTACTTGTCGACTTCAACACCGGTTGTTCAGCTTCCTTACAAAATGTCTCGTTTTTGTTCTCTATGTGTTCATGAGGCTCATGTTGGCTCCTCTATGAGGTTTCATACGAAATGTCGGTTCTCTTCCGTGCACGGTCTGCGTAATTGGGACTCCCTTCCAGGGGAAGAAAGTTTTATGAATGAAATGCATCGGTGACGATTGATGACGATTTCATTGATGGATGTCGCGAGTAGGCACTTTGAGATCCTCAATCGAGGTTGGTGAAGTTGTTCGACTGGAACTCAGGGAGTGACTCAACATGGGCAGTTCCTCTACAAATCAGTGTTGCCAACGGTAAACCGTTAGAGAGCTTTTATTTATATGTTCACCTTTAAATTTGTTTTAGGGTTTGTGCTGGAGCGGATCGTGGTGTGAATTTATCCACTGTGAAGTGTTTTATTGTATCAACTTCGTTGTTGTTATTCTTGGTCTTATAGAGATTTTGAGCGGTGAGCTATTGATGATAGTCCACACGGGTCAGGAGGTCGGGAGAAAAAGTCGGGACATTTTCTTCATTTCCACCGATAAAAAGATTGTTCGTCCATTTGTCAATGCATGAGAACGAAACGCGAAACATTAAGTCATTCGGACATTATATAAATCGGCTGCTTCTGCAGGAAGAAATGACGAAAAAGCTAATAGTTTTTACAAGTGATCTAGTAACCTAGCAAAACCCACATACGTATTGCACAATGTTAAAGTACATCATTTACCAGATTTGTGCTGTTGGATACGAAAAAAGTCGTGTTAATGAGGGTGAGGGTAGTTGCTTTTACCGATAGTGGTGGTGATTATTTCGTGTGTCGAAAATCAACACACGTTTCCTTTTGTTTAAAACAAATGGATACCATATCCCTTCGATAACCATACCGTTGCGTACCGTCCATTGAAATAATAAAAATGAATGGATAAGCGTCCTTACTTTCGGTGATTAAGTAATTTTTTGGAGAGTTGTTACTTTGTACACGTTTTATGCTTAATTCTATGGGGTAGCAAACCTGTTGATTAGTCCTATTTTACCATAATGAACCGTGTTTCTTTGCCTTGTTCCGCCATGATGCGGTATTTTGTTAGTCACAAGCCGTTTTCCTTGTGTAAGAAACCGAACCAAAAGATTTCAGTATGATAAAGATTTTCATGTGAAAATATCGACACTCATAAACTCATCATCAAAGTGTTACTTCCTCTCCTATACAGTATGATCTGTTCGTTACATAGCAGCGTGGCTATGTGCCAAACAGGACCTTCGTAGCCACTCACAGTGCGACTGTCGGTGTGACCAGCAGTACTTACCATTGTTTGTTGGTGTCGGCGATGAGATGGTGGGACTGAGCAACGTCTGCGAGCCGGTATTAAAAAGTGTTTCCACGCTGGACTGCTGCTGGAAAAGACTCTCTTGCATGGCCGTTATGCGGGGATCCTCCCACGTGGTAGTTCTGGTGTTGTGGCTGAGAAATAAAAAGCTTTGATTAGTTCCCAAAACTCATTCGGCTCGGGTTCGTTCCGTTCCCTTGGCTACAGTCTGTTTGTAAACAAATGTTCCATAACCCACCTACTGAGAGCTTACGACAATATGTGTGACTCGACTCTTGTGAAGAATGTGAACGAATGAGAGAAATATAGACTGATACTGTGACATTTAGTATAGCAATGCGCAGTCAAGGTCCAAGGATGATACTTGGGGATTTCCCTAAACGAGACTGCCGAACAGAGTGACGAAAAAAAAAACGCCTCGTGGCACCGGAACGTTAGACGCGCCTTGTTTCGGCTTAAGAATATGATTTGGTCCTGTTTGGAAAAAAATCGTCTGAAGCAAGAAACTTGCGAGAACTAGGCAAGACTGGGGTGTGTAAATCTGGTAGCACTTGGCAAGCAAAGCAAAGATTCATTGTTGTTTATTCAGATACAGAACAATAGCCTGGATATTGGAATGAATAAAAATACATTTAATATCACCTGGGAAGGGCAACGAGTTAGTAGAGCTCTCCGTCGAAAAATCTGTGTTATTATAACGATCAGTTGTACGGTGCGTTGGCTCGACGGCGCTGAGGAACATCCGTATTCATTTTTCTACTTGATTCGCACCGTTCGTCACACCGCGATGTGGTTGATGTCCAACGTGCAGAAAAATGGCGAAAACAGTCGATTTATTTTTAGTGCAGAGCGTCGAACGTCGCGGCAAAAAAAACAACATTCAAGCCTTGCCCACACCCTCCTTCGGTTTTCGACAGACACACTCAAAACCGCCAATAAGTTGTCCGCCGTTAGTCCGTTTTCGCAGTACTCCTTTTTCGCATTCGTCGCCGGCTCGTGATACAATTTCACATGTTTCACGATTCCAATCAAGAAAACTGATCAAATGAGCAATTCAGACTGGTTGAACCTTCAACGCCGCGGCGGGTGATTGTGAGTGCTGTGCTCGGTCGGCTTTCGGTGAGCTCGAGACGCGGGTTCGAAGCCAAAATGCAATGTCGAGCATCCGCGGCGAAGGCAAAGCTGAGACATAAACAGTAATTTGTTTATTTCTCGGCTCATTTGTTATTACTTCAGCAACGGCAACGGGACTTAAACTTCGGTTTCGTTTGCATTTGTTTTTGGATTTTTTCAAATTAGTGAAATGTTGCGGATTTGCTGGAAGGTTTTTATTCATCCCCATGTACCAAGCACAATTATGCTACACACGTTAAAAATTATTACGTTTCCACAAAATCTCCAATCAATCAAGGGGCGGTCAATGGTCCACAGCAATTCTTTCAATTTAAAGAAGACTGTTATGGAGCAGCTTTCCCTGTGCTTTGCTTTCTCGGCGGCCGACAATACACGTGTCACCCGCGAAACATGACGTCACCGTACAGTTTGTTGTCGCGTTGGAGCGTTTGTTCAAGTGGATCGGGTGACTGCAACAACTGCAGCTCAGATAAACAACTCCTTCGACAAGGTGCTTCCTGTGATGTGAACTAAAAGTGTTGTTCCATCGATGGCGAGGTATCGCGCCCAACGTGACTGGCGCGTGAAGTTGCCAAGGAACGTCACAGTGCGTCTATCTCGCCCGCTAATCGAAGGCACGCTCGCTGTACCACCACCACTCATACGTGCTTTTCGCCGAATGGCGTCAGTTAGTTCAAGGTGGTCCTCACTTGATAACAAAGCGTTCGGGAGCAGGTGCTTCGCCCACGGAACGCCAGTGATCAATCGGTAAGGCTCGTCGGACGGCCGTTAAGAGATCGTTAATTCGACAGTAAATCCCTTAAACATATTGGATACCCGTTGCTGATCGTGGCTTTGTTGGGTAATGTTGATCAGCGGTCACTCTATCGGAGTGCGAAGAGATAATTGAAATGTTTTGCTTTTCGTCGTGAAAGTAAAGCAAAACACAGATAGGTCTTTTGTCACTATTGTTCCATGCAAAAGAACGGTCGCTACCACCATACTCGTCCCATGCGTATCGTCCATTGTTCCGGTAGGCAGATATGGCACTTAATTCAATCCTGTGCTTTGCATGTGATAGTTTTACGAACAAATCCAAAACGCATGGTACAAAGATACAAATTAAAACATTTACGAGGCTAACGATGTTTTCCTAACCTGAGACTACGTAAAACACTCGACCGCTATCAAAGGGATCGGTTTCTCCCATTTTCCCGGACGAATTAATTAAAAAGAGATTTTGTTGATGTTGTTGTGAGATGTTAAAAGATTCGGATTACGAAGTACTACTGCCCTTATCTACAAAATTAGGTTAATCCCATGATTGAAATGAGCCGCCGACAATCAAAGGGCTTTATTTTATTGGGCAGTCCAGTGTCGTTTGCTGTCAATCTGGCCGGCCGTCAGCTTCCCTATCTTTCGTGGAAAACGCCTGAACCACAATCACTAAACACAAATCGACCAACGCGATTGTTAGGGCACGATAGTGCGCATTGCTCTTTTGCTAACATTAGCTAACGCACCGAAAACGTGGCACGCATAGCATGCTACGCTACACGAGACGATTTCTCCTATGAGACGTGATAACGATGCGATAGACACCAGAAACTATCTGGGTCCTGGGCGAAGAAGGTGGCGGTAGTGATGATAGTGTACACTATAATTCAATTAGCGGTAGTAGTATGAGCGGTATCAAATGGTGCATTGATGATGCGTTTAACCGAAGCTTGATCACGCTAATCCATCGCAAACTGTGCATAAGAAAAGCAGCGCCCAGTCAGGGTTAATTGGCGTGTCGGCAGCTAAAATGTTTTGAATTATTAACTGGCTCGCGGCCTGCATCCAACCCGACAAATGGGAAGGTGGTCTGGCATGGACATAAATCTTAATCTATTTGCAAACCCAATTTTTTAGGAATTGTTTAAAGTTAATACTCTTACTCGTGAAAGAAAAGCTCTTCGGGTGGCGCATTGGTGCTCAACCTTCATTCGCAAATTTTCCGCTTCGTTTCTCCCCTTCTCTACCACTTATCTTCAACGTAACGTAAGACCTTCTTCTATTATAATTGCTTTTCCGCTTCGCCGCAACTGGCGATAAAAGTGTGATAGAATAGTGTGTGGGCAGCACAAGAGCAGCTAGTTATTGTTTGATTGGATTGGCCTAATGTAAGATCTTCTTCGTATGTGTTTTTGGTGTTGCCGTTGGTGCAAAGTTTAAACATGATGTACTCGATGCGTTCAAATGCCAGCAACTGGCATCGGTAGTATCGGTACTCATTGTATCCTTGCTCGTTGTATGTTTTTCAATAAATTCAGTTACATTTTCTATTTTTCATCTCTTTTTATGATTACGATTTGTTTCATTCCCTTGCTCGATTCGGTTTGGAAGAGAGACAATAGGGGAAAGAGGGTTTTTCTCGTATTTTCTCTTTTTGGTTTTCGATCAAAGTCTTACAAGCCCTCTAAGGATGAAAACCTTTTTGACGATCGCTGAATCGTGACTGTTGTGTAGTGAATGCATGGGGGGTCTGGAAAATTCAGCATTGGCCTACGCACTTTCCTGTCCCACAAAACGTTCATTCAATTTTCCGACTTTCCGCCGACGAGCCGACACCCGAGAATAGAACGTGCGTGGGCCGGGAAAGTTGTTGACGGACGAAAATTTAAACGTTGGCAAACAGCCCGGTTTCTCGAACGGGACGGTTGGCTGCGTAGTTTAGTTCATAAAGTTGGGTGTTTTCGATTTTCACATTTTCTTGTTTTTCCACACAATCAGCACTGCGCGGCTGCTGGTCGAATAAACAACCGAATCCCCATAACCGACATGTGTCAGTTTTCCACAAATCATACGCGAAAGTGTGTGCGAGTGTACGTACACCCGGGCACTGTTCTGCATGTACTATTCGGCCATAACCAACCAAAATGTAGATAAGAAAAGCAAAATTTTGGGCAAATACCAAAGAAAAAAACATTGTGTATTACACACACACAAACGCACACAAGATCAGCAGCCCACCATTTCTTGGCGATGTTTACACAAGCGCCGCTAGAACCGGTGGCAGCAGCAATCCTCGTATCGTTTCTTAGACTGTGGGAACGAGATAGAGAGAGAGAGAGAGAAAGGGAGAGAGGGAGAGAGAGAGAGAGAGAGAGAGATGTTATGTTTCTTTAGGGCGTTTTTGCACTCTTTGTTTTTCGTCCATGGTTATGATGCAGTAACACGGGAGCAGCTTTGGCTCGGTTTTAGATTTTCTCAACGAAACTCCAAAAATAGCCGCACGCCACGGTGGTGCGTGGTGCGCGGTCCCGCAAAGGCGCCACACAAATGCAAGCCTGACGATCGCTCTGCCGATCGTTCTGCTACTGTAGGCGGCAGCAGTGCTGATGTTGGCCTCTGCTAGAAGGTTGTGGACAGTATGTAGCATTGCGATTCATAGAGCAATAACAACGATCGAAGTGGCGTTTAAGCTCTCTCACCATTTCATTTTTGAGATTTTGAATTGAAAATTTTAAACACTTTGATTAACATACGAGAAATTACTCGTATGGGGTACCAATCCGGAAATCGACGAACTATTTGAAAGAGTTGTATATTGCAACTCCCGTCTAAGAATCAGAAGTTGGTAGATCACTATTCCAGTCCACACTGGCAGAAGATATACATATATTTGATAGGATGCTATTTGATAGGTTTGATACGGCTAAAGGGACTGCACTTAAGTGTCCATACTTTAGAACAGATTTGATGTGTATAGGTTTCTACAGGCAATTGTGGTTTGAAAATATGTGCATCGATCGCATTTATTGTTTTGGAGCGAGAAATCGCCACTGTTGAAAACATTTAAATAATACTTATATAGAAGCACCATTTCTTGATAGACTTCGTGGATGACCGTGACAAAAAGAATAGAATTCCTCAGAAAATACATTGCCGGGTGTACAACTTTCCGAAAAAAGCGAAAAACTAAACGGTATGTTTTAGTGGTTTGAGTGCATAATCCTATTGCACGGATCGTTCCAACATCACATAGCAATAGTCGCAAAACCAATAAACTGCCACACAGCGTTTTCATCTACCAGTGAGCGCACTGGTTCGTCTGGTAATTTTTTCTCTCTGGTTTCACCCTTCACGTGGCGTTTCTTGGAGGTGATGCTGTCGTCGTTGTGAAGTAGCCTTCTAGGCTCTGACAGCAATCGCCTTCATCACCAGGCATGTTGTGAGAGGTGGCGGAGCCTGCACCGCTGGAGCCAGTCAGCTTCAAACGAGAACCGACACCAACAATTGCTCGCTTGGTGCTGCGTATGCCAGAGCTAGTAGTTTCCATCCATTGGTTGGATTATTACGAAACCCGTCATTGAGTTTGCCGCCGACAACGTATTCGATTGGTTGTTTTTTTTTGTTTTCCTATCAATATGCTGTATTCATGTTGCTAATAAGTTTTAAAGAATACAGCACAGATCGTCGCTAAGCTCATGTAAGTATGTGCATTCGATTGCGCACATTAAGCGCGATCCAAGGTAACGAAGATAAATAAATTAACGATGCAATTATTTTGGATTCGAGAATAAAACATGATCAATGTTCGGGACAATGTTCCATAAGGGTCAACGATCCAGAACAACGTTCAAAATGATTTGCTGTCAGTGGAAAAGAATGATCAACACACCCTTTTTCCCTCCCCTTGTTTAGACCTGTACGTCATGAAATACGTTTCTTCGTTGTCTAAACACTACCTCAAACGGCATATCGCCGCGCAGTAACTCTTAAACACTGTAATAAATGCAGTCATGAAAGTATGAAAATCATACGCGATACCAATTGAACAAAGTATGTTTGCGACATGAAGATTGAATAGCTTGTGGGAATGTTGTATTTAGTTTTACAAGTTATAAATATTAAAGGAACAGGTTGAATGTTTCATATCGATTTAAATGTAAGATTATCAATTATTGGCGTGATTGCGTGTGTTGAATGTAATGTCTTTTCGAACAACATAAAATTGACGCTTAAAACACTTACATTTTGCCATTGAAGACAAATGCTTGCCGAAACTCGACAAATTCGCAAATTTCGCACAAGAATCTTTCCTTTCCTTTCGGCCTAGGGCAAGGGGTAAGGCCAGTGTAAAGGGAAAAGATTTGTCTGTAAGCGTGTGGCGCAATGTTTAGGGTCACCTTTGGAACGATCCTTCTTTTACGAAGGGCTTACACACAGCGGGCAATAGTGAGGGCCTTGTCGGAGGCTCCTTTTCGGAAGGTTTTCTCTATTGTACTTTTCTACCGTATTTCTTCTTCCATCACGATGCGCTCTTCCTTGCTCCCAACCGATATTCCTGGAAGTTCTCAATCTGAAAAAGAATCAACGCACGGACGTGCATGTCCAGACGCAAACGAAACAGATCAACAGAACAGATCCAGATCAACGCAGAACACGTCATGACTTTGGCGTCGCAGAACTAAAACGAAGAGAATAAAAAATCTAGTCTCAAAAAATGGGATCCCCTGAGGCCTCGGTCCTCGTTGGACCATAAACGTGGGAATACTTTCCGGAACTAACTCTCACCAAGGGAAGAAGTTGCCAAGTATAGAACAGGTATAGAATACGGCCACCTACCCTCAGGTTTTCGTACTCCTGTGCTGGCCCGTCACCACTTTATTGCTTGAAATTATATCATTTTGTTCTGTAAGAACTATCGCAACCTGAGCTTCTGATATTTTCCTTCAATGTGTGCTTGAATGTCTAGCACATGCTATAAAACGCTTATATCTTTGAAGCAGCGTTTGCAAATCCACAATCCCCATTATGATGTCTACCATTAACTTTGCTTCCCAGTGGCAGACGGCGTCAACTTCGACGGCTTTCGATGATGGTTGGGATTCGTCTGCCGCAAGCCCATTAGACCGTCTCGTTCTATTATTGGAGTGTCCGTGATCTCCATACAGTTCGCCGGTACCTCCGCTGGGTACAAGCTTAATTTTTGCGATCTCGAAATGTACAAGCTCTGCTGAGGGTTCTTGGGTCAAATGACGCGTTTTGTTTAGCTATGCTACTGAGGCCGACGTTTAATCTGTGACGTTCGAGTGATAATCGTTTCTTATGCCGCTTGATGTCCTAAAGTCCAATCTGCTATGCTTTACAAAATACATGTATAACTATTTCTCGTTATAAATACGGTCCGGCCCATTCTTGTAAGATTACCAAAAAAAACTATTTCTCATTACTTTTTTATTTTTATATGTCCCTTAATCAGTGTCGCAAGGTGTTTACTTTCATGCCGTTTCATTTATCAGTTCCAAAACCGGGTACCTGCTCTCGCTTCCGTCTCGTCAAATTATATTAGTTGTTAATTAGTTAATTGACCAATGAATAAGTATCGTATTTCCAATACCGATTCACGTGCCGCAATGTAGAATCATATACATTGCAAAAATCAGGCAAGGCCTCGAAACTCGTACTCACACAATCGTTGTGGGACACGACCCCACGCCAGTGAACGCCGGTTGAGTAACAAATCGTAAATAGTAAAATAAAACACAACCGAAGTCGACCAGCAGTAGACTTTTGCTGGCGCCTCGGTACCGTCATCATCATCATCATCGTTATTGGTCGGTCGGAAGTTCGCCAAGAAATCATGGCGACAAAAGTGGCCCGGCACTAGTGACCGTCTATGCGTTCGTGGTGGATCAGAACACGACGCTTTCTCGTGGGCAAATCCAACAAGTTTGACGCTAAACGCAGAAGCCGCAATACTTTAGTCGTAGTTGTAAAGGGATCGTTTGCTGGCAGCGCCCGAGCGCAAAGGGATCTGATAGGCTAAAGCTAGCCAGCCTATACCGTTATGGGGATTGTACCAAAAGCAAACTGACACACACCTTTTACCATTACAACAAATTGTAACAATAAAAACAGATAGTGGTGCTGCATCGTGGCGTTGTTATAAGCGTGATTTTAAAGATGCACCGGTAAGTTTGCAAAATGAAAAAGAAACCCGCTAATGACACAAAAAACAAGCCGCGTTGAACACAGCCAAAGCAATAGACAGCAAGTGCGCGACGGAACGCGTAATATACGTTGTTCGGCTTGCGGCGTTACGACGATAGTCAACCAAGCCAGTTTGACTAATGAACCCTCCTCCTCGCGGCGACAAGATGTTGGGAAGCTCTTGGGAAAGATGTCGCACGGTGGCGCGATGGTCGGCACCACCGTTCGTGTGTCAGAAATAGAAATCTAATTTTCCGAAAAACCATCGAGCGCATCCGCCACGCCGTTCCTAAGCTAGACGATTGCGAGTTCAAACGAGGAAACGCCAAAAGCGAGCGCGCCAAAACACTTTGCATAGCATAATTCCCGTAGAAAAGGATCCTTCTGAGGATTGTTGTGGTCCACGGGAAAGCATGGTTGGAGAGCGGGAGTTCGTGCGATGGGAAAACGTTCAGGACGGCCACTTATCAATCGTTGAAATTGCGGTCATTTCTTAGCGACAAACTTGTCGCTTTCGGTCTGGTCTGCTTTGCTGCATCGGAGGCGTACAGTGATTGCAAAGTTGGCTCAGCAGTAGAAGAAAAACAACAGTTGACATAAAATTCGAGACCTCTCGTGGCTTCGAGAGGTCCGTTTCGTGGCCGTTTCGAGTCGTATGCAAAAAATGTCTTACTCCGCTCAAAGGTCTGTGTGATTGAGATGGCCGATCATATTTCAAGAGGGACCAAATTCCGTTGCCAAACCACGCTCAGCAACACTCTGGGTGATCTTTGGGCGGTGGGTGAAAACAGGAACCATAGCGGGTCTCGACCGTCGGTCTCAACTTAACTGATACTGTTTTCTGACGCTGATACCGATGGGTCGTTGTTGAATGGTTGTAATGAACATTTGAAAAAAAAAAAACACAGGAAAATGCCACCTCAACAGCCGATAAAATACGACACCAGTACTACTACTCCCTGGCCAGAGGGCGAAAGCGCCCCTGACGGACTACCATTAAGCTAGACGACCGGATGAAAGTTAAATTTAATTGGAATTGCTCTTGAAACGCGTCATGAAAGCAACCATAAATCGCACCCATACGGGCGAGGCACTGCGGCAAGTAGAACGCACAGTGGGCGTGCAATTGAGTGCTGTACGGTGCGACGAGCTTCCTGGTCTTCGTCGACTATTTGCGACGATCCTTTGGCCAGTGATTCGAAGGCGATCCTTCGAAGGAAGTGTCACCGAAAACACTGTTTCAAAATTAAATTCTGCTTACACCCAAGCTGGTTACACCTTTTTTAATCAAACTTGAGTGAGTGATACGACTAACACAAGAAATGTTTATGTGTGCTCTCAAAAGCTTATGCCAGCAGGTCTCAGCTCCGAACCATTTGGCAAACTGTTATTCCATTAATGCCTAATGTAATGCACGTTGTATCAGCAGCTGGGTTATAGTGTACGCCGTTTTCACTGGTGTTGATCTGTGGCACTGTCGGCGTCCAACTACTACAATTGTCCGTAGGAGTGGGTTTTTGATCAGCTGCAACACCCATTACAGATGCTGCTGCAAGTTTTTGGAAGAGGCGAAAGACTGACCACAGTAGCCTTTGATATGCCGGCTAGACGAACCGAAGAACAACCGTGGTGTTATTTATTTTCGTCTAACAACGGCAACACTCGCGCTACGGCCGATGGCGAACCTGATGTTGCGCTCGGTGAATCAGAGCAGAATGTGGTTTTTAACCCTAGAAACGATAAGCGGTCGGTTTGCAAACAAATTGCATCCAAAATATGTTTGTCGATCCACGAACGCTGAACGTCGAGTCGTCATATTTTTATTGTCTAATTTTTTTGTCTATCAAAGTCATTTCCTCTTGCAACAGAAAAGACAAACACGACCAACAGACATGACGGTTAACCGATTCGATGGCCAAACATCAATTCCACACCGGCATCGGTTACTCATCTGTCATGTTGCGGACAACGTGATGCGGGAGGTGGTCGAATTACCGACCGATTCCTTCGAGGTGGTAAGCAAACACCAAAACTAAAGAGCGAAACTTTGAAAAAAGCACCTTTTATCGGACCCTAGTTTTAAATCATTTACCCAGTACAAGGAATACACTATTGGGAGTTATGCATAATCAAACGAATCAGTTGCTGCAAAGACTATGTGTTGGGTCCCATTCGGGTCCCTGATCGTGTTGGATACTATTTATTGTTTTCATTCGGATTCTATTTGGGAATGGTTAGCAAAAAATACACTTTAACTCACATAAATTAAAATTCATGATATAATTAAAACCATTCAAAAAAACCCATAGCTAAAATGTACAACAATGAAAAACTAAATAAAAAATGTCTCACACTTGAATTGTATTATACCTTCTTTACACAAGTTCCCACTTTGATTCATAAAAAACGCCGGCTCAATGTGATCGTAGCCCGCTCAAGCAAATCGTTATTCTTCCTTGATCACTCCGTCAAGGTGCATTGTTGCTCGTTGGTCACCTGTTGGCAATCCGAAGGAGTTTCTTTCTACCTCTCGTTTATCATCATAAAGAACTTTTATTGGTTCTCACTCATTGCTGACTCGAGGGAGCATTATCAAAGGGAAAAAATGGCTGGAAATACTGTTGCACTGTCTACGCATTTTACCACTACATTTCTGTACAACAAAATTCTTAACAAAATATTCTGAAGACGCTTTTTTTCAGACAGTCATTGGTTGTGCAAATTGGCTAACAATCTTCAGCATATTGTACCATCGGAACACATGCTTACCTCTTTAAAGTACTCTCCAGAATCCCCGGAGCATAACACATACTTAACAGAAGGCGACGACTAAAAAAAAAAAGCTGGTCTTGTTGAAAGATTGCAAACTCTAGACAACGTAAAAACTAACGGCTTCGACCGAAGGTGCAGCCAGACGCCAAAGCAAACGACGAAGAAATTCTCCTGATCTCTGTAAACGTTTCGACAACATTTAGATGTTGTCCCTAGCGCTGCAAAGAAGATGTGCGCGTGCCGAGACGCGTTCGTCGGTCGGCGGAAGACGAGTGACAGAATTTAAATTTAAATTTATTTTATATTTAAGCCAGAAAGTCCTCAGAGCCGACCCCGAAAATAGCACCGTCCGACGTTTGAAATTTGTTTTGTTTCAACAGTATTTCGATGTTTGTTTTTTTTTGCTTCCGTTCCGTCGCTTTCTCCGGTGTGATGGATCATTTAGTTAGGTCCTAATGTTGTTTCCATATGTGAACGACGTGTTCTAGACTGTTCTTTTGTTGCTTTTTGGTAAAAGCAAGCGTTTTGAGAGACTCATGCTATAGGACTGCGCAACAGTAGAAAGTCAATAGAAGCACAAAATTGGAAACGGGAGAGAAGCTGTAAATTGTTCATACATAAGCGAAGGCGACCTAATAACGATCGCTTCTTATGTTACTGTGAAGTATTATAATAAAACGCGTTCCTTGATTATTACTGTCACTAAGAACTTCATATAATGCATTATGATTTAATTCTTATCAAACATAATACGATGGAAACGAGAAACATTTTCAACGATATATTCTATTTTATTTATTCACCCATTGGCGCAGCATTGTGAGCTCACAACATATATTAATTACCCATACTGCACATCGAAAATGCTTAAAAATGGTAAAAGGTAGAATTCTATACAAACGTATATTCTGAAACAGGTGACGTTGTTCGAATACAAGACAAATATTTTACCTCGTTAACCTAAACAATGGAAAAGGCATAAAGTTCACGACTATATGTTTTTTATGGCCATTTCGTAGACTACATAGAAACTTTATGCATCAGGAAGGGTTTTCTTAAAATAAGCCTAGCGGACACGTGCCGGCTGCAAAACTTGCTGGAAATAGTTTAAAATTACCTAAACTTTAATTGTAATGTCTAGTTTAGTTGCGCCAAGTCGGGACAACATTTTGCTGCATTTGGTAAGTCGATAGACTCTATTTTTTCGTATTTTTCTTTACTAATTCCCGATAAAAATGTACAAGCAACGCCAAACGTACACATTTCGTTATTTCATATGAAAAACGGATTCATTACCTTTCGAATGATAGATAGGTACATTACCGTTGCAGAACTGTTAAAGGGATCGCGTTGAAGTAGGTGATAAAAGTTGGTTTCAGAGAGCCATTTTTATCAGTATCAGAGAGCCATTTTTAACCATCAGTTAAGTTAACTTTATTTAACTTACAATAACTGAACTGAACTGAACTGAACTGAACTTAAGAACGCGACCGAAAAATATGGGAAATAGAAAGGAAAGTTTAACAATATGCCTTATGATCACGGTCAGTTTACCTTCTTCAGAGTAGGCACTGCAGAATATCACAGTAGAGAGTTAATCGTCCGCAATCGAGTTAAAGAGAGTTGATGCAGCCTCTCCAGTCGACGGACTTAAACGTGGCTAACGGAGACATAAACACACATATTTGAGCTACAATACAATGTTGTACTATAGTACAATCAAAGCAACTATATTGAACGACAGAAAACGAAGTGCCATAAATCGGCTCTCGTCACTAACACAAATGCCAAGCGTCTGAACATTTATCCCTTACCAGGTAAACATAACTTAGTTATCCCTATACTGGAGATACGGTACATTCCAACCATATACGGTTACAGCAACAACGCTGTCTTTGAATATGTGCTTTCGTCAGCAGCATGTGAGGTTCTTTTGATCCAAGTAGTTATTTGTCGCTCAATTTCTCTGTTTTTGCCATTACTTTGGTAATGTTCCCCAGAGGAGTTACTGTCATCCTCGCAGTTCTGTTCATTTAGTATATTAGAGAAGTGCTGGAGAGGAATACTCGGCCACGGTCACAGCTAAGGATGACGAGGATCTTCTTGAGTATTTTTAGCAAACGGATACAACTGATGAAAGTAGATGGCACCAGTGTCAGGTGTTAACGGTCATGGGATAACGATTTTCAAAAAAGTTAAACACAGACGTATTCATAAAACGAAAACCTGTGGCTTCCGTGTTTCTAGAAAGCTTGTTCTTCTTTGAGTTCTTTTTAAAACGATGAAGACTTCGGGCTTCGGGCAGAGTTTTGCCTTCAATGTTTTTCTGAAACCATTCGTCAACAACCTGCTTCCGATCATTTTATTTAGTTCGTTGGCAACTAATCTGGAGGTCAAGAGCAACGGGCTTAATCAAGAATAACTGTTCAATGTACAAATTCCCAGCTAGGGTAGTGTCTTAAGGCAGCTAATCAATCTTGTCGCATTGCTTGCTTGTGTTGCTAGTCTGTTAGAACAAGTGACCAGTCGGCTGTTGGTTAATATTCTTCCTGGACACTATAACGCGTAGAAGTCGAACCAATAGGCACATTTTCCATGCCACATTTTCTCGCAGACTAGAAGCAGTGTTCCGGATTGAAAGCAAACATCATAACTGAACCGACGCGAACGTGAGGTAAACGAGGCAACTTAAGCACCAATTACAGCAGCATCTATTTCCGTCACTATGATTTTGCAGCGTCCAGTCGCACGCTTTTTGTTTGGGAGAATGGTGAAAAAAACTTCGAGCCACATCACGACGTCCCAGATAGAGACGGTTGCCGGTTGACCGGAAATGCCGGAAATCTGTGCCCATTGCCCACCTGTGCCCTGACCTGGTGTACTTAAAATAATTGTATTGCTTTCTTTGATTAAGAGTTATAGGAAGGTTTTGCGGACGGATTTGTTCTCCTTGGCTGCGGAGTATGGCATACAACTGACTTGTCAGCGCACGTTCTTCATAACGGCATCAAACACTGGGCCTGGTAAGCAGTTTCTTTACGTGGCAGGTCCTCGACGCAACTCGAGAATCGTCACTTTCGCTTCACTCGGGATAGATGAGTGCGAAGCTGCATAATATCATAGCTGATTGAGTATGTCGTAAAGTTGCATTTACTGTATGACCGTTTGCATTAGGAACTAGTCTGTCTCTCCTATATGCATTACTTGTCTGACAGTAATGCGAAAGAGATACCAACCTGTTGATTAAACGCATTTTTCCAAAATCCTTCACAATTGAACATAGACTAGCAACCCAAAAATCACGTGATTAACATCCGAACCGAAAAAGGGGTTGTTTTGCTTCCCTGGAAAGTTTAATTATTTTCGATGTGCAAATAACAACATACGATTGGACTGGATACACCCAGGTGAAGGGCGAACGCTCCTGGGCAGAACAGGAGGGCAGGAACAAAACTCGAAACGTAATCGGGACGAAGAAGTCGTCGAACTAGTCTGTCAGCCAAATTCATTCGATTCGCTCGGTGTTTTCTATTAGCGTTCATTATTCTTGTAACTTAATAAGGAAGCATAGGAAAGCCTGTTTTGGTGTAAGGCACCAGAACAAGGGCCAATAAATTGTTTTCCCAAGGTGGTCGGGAGCGTCCCGGAGGAATGTGTTTAGAAATGAAGAGACACGCAGAGTCCAGTTCGATGTTCTCTACTTTATTCACTTCTATTTTCATTGAGCATCGCATGGTAAGTAAATGGTCGATGTTGATGAACAAGTTTTTATTTGTATGGTTTATCATAGGTTTAAAGCTACTTTAACTTGGAACTAGCAACATGAAACTTTGCAGTCATTACAATGTATCTTCTTCACTTCAAAATAAACAGCGCATGACAGTTGGACGTGGAGAGGTTCGCAGTAGCACCCAAAGACACTTCAGGTTTATTTTGTTTTCCTCTTAAGCCAATGTACTTATTGTTGGAGTTCAATTGTTGTAATCGGCACTTGCAGGCCCATATAAAAAAGTTGACGCTGTAAATGATAAAATCAATTGTGCCTGCTATACACTGAAGCCGCTCAAGGGTTTATTTTCCGCCATAATGCTTTACGACACGCTCACGAGTAGATCACCCGTAACTTGAGCTTCGATTGAAAATCCCGTCTCGATCGTAAAAATTTCTAAAATGATGTTTCAATACCAAGATCAGGAATCATTAAACCAGGTTAGGAAACAGTTTTCTAATTTTCAAGTCAATTATATCTTTTTGGGGTTTTGTAGGCCGCAAAACCTTCAATAGAGAAAACTGATGCAGGGCTGCTGCATCACGGCCACCAGTATTTTAATTCTGCCTGCAGCTCATAACACTTGCAAGGGACACTTACTTGATATAGTAGATCCGCCCATCCTGCGTTTTTGCTTGTTCCCAGCCGGGCGGCAGCTCTCCGAAGGTGACGTGCAAGTTCGACACGTCGTAAGAACGACCGCGACTGTGCAGATGTTGAATGGCCGCTTTCGACAAGGCGGCTTGCTGCAGCACGGCGGCACCCAAGCTGCTGGCATCGTTGGCGCTGGAGGCAGCCGCACTCTGCTGAGAGGTGCTCTGTGCCACCTTTGCATTTACTGCCGCGGACCCACTCCCAGAACCTCCGGCGCTTGGACCTCCACCGGCGACTCCAATACTGCCACCACCACCACCTCCGGTTGCAGCTGCAGCAGCCGCCGCCGCCGCCGCCGCAACGGCTCCACCCCCTAGGCCCACGAGACCAACCGGGATTTTTCCGAGCGATGCTGGGCTGCTGTGCGCTCTGCTGTGGTGTATCGGAAGTCCGTTCGGGCCAGTCGCCACACCGCCAACGCCACCGAGTATGGTCGTGCCGGAGCCGAACGCCGAATCAGCCGAGTTTTCGCGCGAATGCGAGACCGACGGTGACTTCGAACCGGAAGACGGCGGTAGGAAGAAGGACTCCGGAAGATTTCGCATGCGGTACGGGATTTGCAGTGGCAGCTTATTGCTTAGCGTTTTGTCGAACAGTTCGTTCAGCTTATCGTTCGAATCTTTGTCGACGAGAATGATCAGGTTCTTCTTCTTCGTGGCGCTCGCCGTATCATTATCCTCGCTGGCGGCCGACGCACCAACGGCTACTGCCGCAGCTGCCGCCGCGGCCGCTGCCGCCGCCGCATTGCCCCCAGCGGTGTTGCCGTTAAACGCCATCTTGGTTTTTCCACTATCTTCCTCCGTCGGTACCTTATTTCTTCGTTTCTTCACTTACGAGCGGTACGCCGCTTGTTCACTTCGGTGTAGATAACGCACAACGATCACTGAACAACGATCGTTTTTGCCTTTGCCTTGTCTGTCACCTTTGCACTGCGGCACTTTTGTGTCTATCTCTCACTTGCTCGCTCCCACTGGCCCCACCGGTCCTGGGAGAGCTTCCGTGGGCTGGTTAGCTGGCTAAGGAACGACTTCGCGTTCCTGCCGTTCTTGGTGCTTGTAGGCCTACAAATTCTGTATCACGAAAACTGTGCACACATTTGGGGAACAAAACATCAATTGATGCTATGAAGCGTGGTTCTGGGTTTCGTTTCACTGGCGTCAGTACGGAAGTCGACACAAGCTGTGATACTAATTTTCCAAAGCGCCTTCGGCTTTCGTTCGCTTTCTAAGATACTCTTCGCGATCGTCGATTACTTTATCATTAGCCACAACACGTTTCGACATAATTTTCCATACGGCCACACCACACCAACTAGGCTACTGGTTGCTGATACCTTCGCAGTAACAATGAATTTCTCCGCCTACGGATTTACGCATTTTCCAGCTTGATATCTCGTAATGACCAACAATATATAGGAGAAAATGTCGAATTATTGACGAACACTTGCCAAGAATGTTTCTGCTGTTTTTTGCACCTTACGTTTAGAGATTATTGGTTGTGAAGCTTACGATTTCAACGAAGGGATGTCAAAGGAAATTGGTAATCATTCCCCCGATGGCTCCACCTCATGTACAATATACCACTTCCCGTGTTGTGTTAGTACAGCGCTATTTTACTGTGCTGCGCACTTGATTTAACGTTTGCTCCACGTATGCAGAACAGCATATACCGAGATGCTTAGTTCGTTGATGATCTCTGTCGAATCAGTTGATTTAGGAGCAGTCTGCAAGTTTCACTGTCACGGACTTTTTGCGAAGTTCTACTAAATAGCAGTGCCGCAGCCAAACGAGGCGAATACCTAGGCGAACTCTTTTAAACTCGAATTTGCGCACTTTTCAGACGAGACGGTGTTGCGCGCTCCCCATAAGTGCGTTTTTGCTCACTTGAAAGTATCGCCAAATTTTCAGCAAATGACGAATGGTATTGACTTTTCAAAAAAAGAGGGCGCAAAAAGGAGCAAATGGAGGGATGAAAAGCGATCAACCGGTTGATGGTAGCACAAAAACGCTCTCGATCACCACCGTAGTCCACACAAAACTGATCCACACTCTGGGGAGGAAAAGTCTGAGCAAATGATGGTCCACCGATTCACTACTACCACCGTAACCGATTTGGCGTCGCACTCACACCAGCGAGCACTGAAAGGGGTTTACCTACTAATTCAGCTACTATTTACTTCTGGTACGCACACACCGCCTTCGTTAATGAACGAGAACCCGTTCGGGTTTAGAAAACTGATACAAGAGAGAGAAAAAGGAGTGGGCAGCATGGGCCAGAAAAAGAGAGAAGATGAAGGAGCTGTGGAACTGTTATGAAAGGTGAAGAGAGAATGAAAGGGTTTCAGTAAACGCGTCAGTGAGAGAGTCACGCACCACGAAGCAGATGGGGTGGTGGGTGTAAGTCATTTTCTGCGCGAGAACGCCGCGAGTCACCAGTCTGCGAGTGTGTGCGTTAAGGGTAGTAGAAATAGCGAGTTCCACTTATGATCAACACTACAATATTAGATATTAGTATTAGCAGCTTCATCATTAATGCCGCTCCGAAGGGTGCACCCAACCACAGCCATTTGAGTCAACTCGAAACAGGTCTGTGGTATGGCAAAGCACCGTATGCGACGTAGCGTTTGAAGGGCGGAGGGCGGATCGTTGGGTGGTTGTTGGGCGGGTTGCTCCAGGCATTGGTTTGCGTACAAAAACCTGGGCGACCTGGGCGCGACCAACCAATACTATCGTAGCTCCGTTCCACAGCAGGACGAAAAGTGAGCCGCAAGGAAGGAGACGACATTTTTGGACATACAACAACTGCTCACATTTATCTAAATCATTACATAGGGTCTCCTATTGCTTCACGCCAACTGTTAACACTATTACCGTTCGATATAAGCTGATCACAACAAAATCTGAACCTTTGCTTCATGCACAAGAAAAGTGCAAAGGAGGATGTTCGACCCTACGAAATGCACTTTACTGCACAACGTCAAAAGAGTTGTGTCGATGACGTGCGCATGATTAAGCGATCGTTTCATAGCACTCTGCACCGTCATCTTTAACGCTGGCTCTTTGATTCGTTTATCTGCAGCATCGCTTCGTGTGGCCTGTGGACCCTCGCCTTCGACGCACACATGTGTACAACTTACATCTCGCACGCTTTTTATTCTGTTCTACTTTTTCTTGCTCTCGGCTTCTCTGCCCTCTATTGGTCAGTTTTCTTCCACGTCGTTTCTTCGTCACTGTGTTCTTGGTTTGAGGAAGAATGCATTGTTGTCTGTTTTTGCTTTTTTTTCGGTACTGTGATTTCCTCCTTAACACTCTATTAGTTTACCAACGATGAACGAACAATGACACGCTCACTCACGCACGCAATCGCAACAATATAAACCGGATTGGACGTAGGAGCCTGTTAGGTTTTTCATTTCTATTGCACGACCACGAAATAAAGCAGCGCTCACCAACCAAGAACAGCCAACCGACGTGAAGTCTTCGAAGCGACTGATCACCTTAGCGTGATCGGAGCCCCGAATGCGGCACTCACCGGCCCACGGAGACAGTGCGTGCGGAGAGGATCTTTCGGTCGAGTCTTGTATTTTGTCCAACTCGCGAGCTCACCTTTCTACGGTGTGTTTGCTAACCGTAGCGATTCTGTTATTCACTTTTTCATTCTGTGTGGCTTTATCTTTTCCTCGACAGTGCCCCACGCACACATTTACTCGCGGCGACAGTACACCTTTCCTCTCAGAAGTGGCTTAGCGTTTTTTCACTCTTTCGTACACCCGCTTTGCTGATTGTTTCGTCTTACGGCCAGATTCGCTGACGCCTTCTAATGTGTGTTTTCGTTGGCTCTCTTCTCCTTTTACGTTCTTCGCTTGCGTATTGCTTCGAGTTGTTGTTGACGTGGTGTTGTGTTTTGCAGGGACGGATTATTTGTTTTTCCATAAAAGTTATTTTCCAAAGAGTTATTTCATAAAAATGAATTAAAAACTGCATCCACACCGCATTGATCGCATTGATCAGATCAAGCGCTTGTGAAAAAATGCGCTTTAATTTAGCAACTACTCTAGTTTTCAGACAAACCAGAAGCACATATACTCTATTGCGCGTGATCAACATGCACACCGATTACAAGAATTATTGGACACAACTCGCTGTGTCCCTAATTGTACTACCACACGGCTTACGCGGTTGAGAGACGCTCCGGGACTGGGGAGCACTAGCGCTTTCGCGTTTTCATGTAGCCCAGCGTTAGCAGTGAAACCAGCCACGGGGCAGCAGAATCGGAACAGGCCCTGGCCCTCTCTACTGTATGGCTTCGTACACTTGCAAAGACTGAACTAATACAAAACCTCTTGGTAAGATCTCTTCGGATTGCAATTGAAAAATGAATATTCATAATCGTTAGACATAAAATGATGAGAAAAGGCGTTGGAAGTTCACGGAATTTGTGAGTCCTCAAAACTAGCTTTCCGCACCACATGCGACACAAATGTATATTCTATTTTTGTATGTTTTTATTCAAACATTATACTTTGATGTTGCGCTTCTCGCTCCTTCTTGGTTTTTTAAATGCCCCTGAATCGAACAGAAAAGAACGCAGGCTTTTGCGTCACTATCGACGCTCAGTCGCGGCGTGAGTGCTGATCGGTCGAACTCCACTCGGCGAGAGTCCCATTGCATGAGAAATACGAGGATTTACAACCCGCAGGCAGTGTACAATGCATAAACGCAAACATGACTCAATGATGCGGTCTCAATCGTCTTTTTTATTAGGTTGGTTCCTCCAAAATACCAATAAACTTTACAGCCCCCGGTGGTTCCGTCGCTTAAGGGCAAAATAAATATTCAGCCAAACATTTTAAATCATTTTTTAACCAGCGACGCAAAGTTTGTGCTGAACCGATTTGAGACGTTTTATCTCCCGTCGCGCAGGTGATCAAGTAGAATTGTTAACTCTCTTTTGTGCTATGCTTTCTCATATTTAATGTCTGCCTCTGTATTTCGCTCTACCTTTTATTGCTAGCAACAGCACAGAGTTAGCACAGGGGCGAGATCGAACATTGCAAGAGTTCGATAGTCGATCACCCGATGAGCGACGATAGACTTGTTTTTTTCTTCTAAAGAGTAAGAAATAGAATATTATCATGCTGCTTCAGGCGGGATGAATATAAAGCTATTCGTTTTCGGTTCAGGGAATCGTGATTTGTGTAGCTCGTGTCCTGACAATTGTGTTGATGTTTTACACATTTTTTTGTTGCATATTTTTATTTTACCGTTGTCGTACTACTACAACAGTTATAAACACCTGCTAGCTGATTCTGTGATTTGAAAACATTGTTTAACAGCGCGTTTCTGTTCGAAATCGGCTATAAAATCACAGCTATACGTTGAACAGGTAGAAAACAGGTTATTCATTCGGTTCCTCCGTTTTCTTCCCTTTTTGTTATTTCACTCTTCTGCTACCTTCTCGGCGCTGCCTTTCTGGTCTCTTCTTGTCGAATTACGGTGGAACCAGTCAGAAGTTTAGAAGTCAAAGCAATATTAGAGATCAGCAATTCGAGAGCTAATTATCTGAAGTTTTTAAAGTTAACTAGTTGTAAGATGTTGTTAGTTATTAGTGATAAGTAGGATAAAATTACTCAATGCCACGCGGCATAACATACAATTTAAATAGGTTTAAATCGAAACATTTTCATTTGATGCCTTAGAATAATTGAATAGCTGCAATCCCAATGTGGAATATCTCTGTACTCCTATGTAACCAAGCATTTATGTATAAAAAGAGGTGGGCAGTAATTGTTATTGTTATTAGCATTTGAGAGACTTTAAGCTTGTTTCATCTCATTCAACGGCCAACCAGCTATGTACTGTAGTTTTAAAACGTTCCGCTCAGATGACGATCATCTTGCCGAGATTCCCATTCATTCGTCGTCCAAAACTTTCGTTGCAACGAATGAAAAAACGGCCACTGGCCTTAAAAAGGTTGCGTGAAGCGACATCCTTTCCTCCTTCTCCTTTCGGCACTTACTGACGCAAAGTGCGAACCTAAACATACAATGTATAATGATAATATTAGTGGTTTGCTATGAAAATAAAATCCAAACCAAAACCAAAACCAACAGGCTTTCTGTTTGAAACTATTAACGACGCAGCCAGCATTGGTTCTTGACCTGGCTTTTGACAGTTTCTCTCTGTTTACAAACACTCATCGAGTTAGCCATATTTTCTGACATGAGCAGAAAAAGCCAACGGGTGTAACACACACACACACACGGGCGTCTCTTTTGGTCTCGTGTGAAGGATTCAGTATATTTTTGTGTTGTGCCGGCTTGCGCTTTGTTTTAGTTTTCTGCCGGTCCGTAATCGATTGCAAAGATGTCCTAAATTCGATTAATCTGATAAACGTTGTACAAAGAAAAGCATGAAAATGTCGTCCGAATCGAGAATAGTGAAACTTTTCGAGGAAGTGTTGGTAGGAAAACTAATTCTCCAGCTGGAAACTGCACAATATTCTCCCTGACGCTACGTTTTCTCTTCAAGGAGGACAAAAATATTATACCAATTTGCGATGAAGAGGAGCAACGGAAGCGGGCTGAGGAGGGTTTTAAAAAGATTGGTACACTTTTCGGTGCGATGACACCGGAGGTGAAAGAAGCCTCGATCCGCACATATCTCGGATATGTGGCATCCGTTAACCACCAGAACCGGGTGCACGCATATTTGCAGGTGATGAATCGTATGGTGGCGCTAAACATCATACCCGCAAAGCTTCTGTGCGATCAGCTTATGGGTTCAGAAAAGCTGACCTACAAGAACCAGTGTTTCTGGATTGAGGCCTTTCAGCTGGTGCGTAAGGTGATCGGTGGCGTCGACTACAAGGGTGTACGGGAGATCATGAAATGCTGCAAAGAGAAAGCGCTTTCGTTCCCGGTTAATGTGAGCGTCAACATTCTGCCTCAGTTGCACGAGTTGATCGAACTGATCGAGCACATCTTCAATCGATCGGCGTGCCTACTGCCGGCATACTTCATCATCAACGAGATTAAAAAGACCGACTATCAAAATATGCACTGGCGGGTCTCGAATCTGATTGCGAACTTTATCGAAGAATTTGTTGCGGTCGCCCAGATGCTCTCCATCATTGGCCACTCGTCTATGCTGCCGATCGTGGAACACTCATCCTACGCAGACAACCTGATAATACCGTGGAAACTCGACCCGGACACGCTGAAGCTATCGTTGCGTGGTAATCTTCCTTATGACGACGAATTGCTACAGTGCCAGGCTCGACTGTTACGCTTTGTCCTCCAGCAGCCGTATTCACGGGACATGGTGTGTTCAATGCTGAATTTCCAGAAGCAGCAAAAGCAGAAATGTGCGGCACTGGAGGAGCAACTTGTGTGGCTAGTTCTGAACGCGATGGAATATTCGGAAAAGGAATCACAAACGGTGGCCGGAACAGGCCCAAATGGCGAGCACGATGATGGAGTTTCGAGCCACACGCAATGGGTTTGGCTACACCTGAGCTCACAGTTGATCTACTTCGTGTTGTTTCAATTTGCCACGTTTCAGAACATCGTGAACACACTCCACGAGAAGCTGGCCGTTCGCAACCTTCGTCGTGGCCGCGATCATTTGATGTGGGTGTTTTTGCAATACATTTCGGGCAGCATCCAAAAGCACTCCATACTTAACTTCCTGCCAGTGCTGAAGCTGTACGACATACTGTACCCGGAGAAGGAACCTCTGCCAGTGCCGGACTATAACAATCCGTACTGCACGCACCAGATGGCACCGACCTGCATCTGGATTCATCTGATGAAGCGTGCGCAAACGGAAAATTACAATATAAACCGGCCGATACCCATTGCTTTGAGGTCACATTTCGATTATCTGCAGCAGCTGGCGATGCCTAGCAATAATCCGACGCTGTTCATGGGGTCCGAGTATCGCTTTGCTTTGTTGTGCAATGCCTACTCAACGCAAACTGATTATTTCTCACGCCCGATGCAAGCACTGATCGACACGATCCTCGGAAACAGTAAGAATCCGCAAGCAAACATGGCCGGTGCTGGTGGCCAACCACTGCCCACGGCACCTCTGTCCATGCGCGTACTGGACAGTCTGACCATTCACAGCAAAATGTCGTTGATACACAGCATCGTGATGCATATGATCAAGCAGGCGCAGAATAAAAACTCGATTCCGAACGGAAACAATATGGCGCCCGCACTGGTGGAAACCTACTCGCGGTTACTCGTTTATACGGAGATTGAATCGCTCGGTATCAAGGGTTTTCTTGGTCAACTCCTACCGCAAGTGTTCAAATCGCATGCTTGGGGAATACTGTACACACTGCTAGAAATGTTCTCCTATCGGATGCACCACATTCACTCTCACTACCGAGTGCAGCTGTTAACCCATTTGCATTCGCTGGCTTCCGTACCGCACACGAACCAAATGCAACTGCATTCATGGTAAGAATGTTAAAAAAAACCCCAAGCAGATCAGTTGGATCAGACGTTTTGTCACCGTTTTTTGCTCTTCTTGCAGCGTGGAGTCCACTGCCCTTCGGTTGATCATAGGTCTCGGGTCGGTGGAGGTGCAAGCTCAGCTTTCACGCTATGTCAGCGAGCCAAAACCGCCCGGCAATATCGTTTCGGCTGAAAGTGAGGAACTAAACCGTGCACTCATACTTACGCTAGCCCGCTCGATGCACATCACGGGCACCGGCAGCGATCCGCAATCGAGTGCGTGGTGCAAGGATCTGTTGCAAAACATTATGGCCAACACGCCGCACGCCTGGCCACAGCATACGTTGTACTGCTTTCCGCAGGTGCTGAATGAGTTCTTCCTGCAACACGGCATACCGAAAGAAAGCAAGCAGTTGTTGAAGAAAACGGTCGACGAAGAGTTTCGCAACTGGGCTTCGATGACGAACGAAAACGATATCATTGCCCATTTCGGTATGGCCGTGAATCCTCCGCTGTTTCTGTGTCTCGTGTTCAAGATGATTATTGAAACGGATGCAATCAGTCCGGTAGCTTACAAGTGAGTGCTTGGTTGGTGCTACCTTTTAGGGATATTCTAAGCGTTTGGTTACCCCACAGGATACTGGAACGCATCGGTGCCCGCGCCCTGTCCACGCATCTGCGGAAACTGTGCGATTACTTGCTTTTCGAAGTAGCCAACTCCGGCGGAGGTGCACACGTTAATAAATGTGTCGACACGATCAACGACATGATTTGGAAGTACAACATCGTGACGATTGATCGGTTGGTGTTGTGCTTGATACTGCGTACGCTCGACGGCAATGAGGCGCAGGTTAGCTTCTATATCATTCAGCTGCTGCTGCTGAAAACGTCCGAGTTCCGTAATCGCGTCCAGGAGTTTATCAGTATCAATTCACCGGAGCATTGGAAACAAAACAACTGGCATGAACGCCATCTGGCTTTCCATCAGAAGTTTCCGGAAAAGTTTGCTCCGGACGAATCAGTCTCTCACCCAACGCTGCCGGTGTACTTTGGGAATGTATGTTTGAGATTTTTGCCCGTCCTGGACATCATTGTGCATCGGTATCTGGAGGTACCGACACAAATGAGCAAAACGCTCGATGTGATTCTCGATCACTTGGGATCGTTATACAAGTTTCATGACCGTCCGATCACCTATCTCTATAACACACTGCACTACTACGAACGAAAGCTTCGCGACCGTCCGGTGCTGAAGAAACGGCTGGTGAGTGTGTGTGCTGAAAAATGTGGGTTTTTGATAGTATTCACTATTTTACTGTACTGTTCGCAGGTTGGAACGGTGGTTGGTTCGTTGAAGGATGTACGACCCGACAATTGGTCGCTCACAGAACCGTACCAGGCGTATATGATGAATAAGGACACCGAAAATGTTAACTGGGTGCCAGAATTGAGTTACTACATCAATTTAGTGCGCAGAATGCAAGACAGTATCCTTTTTGCAATAGTTTAAATGCATGCGAAGCATCTCGTTTCAGTTGTATGAGTTCCTTAACATTACATTCGCTCCACAGCAATGGACGGCAAAAACATCTTTTCAGGTACGGACTGGCGCTTCAACGAGTTCCCGAATCCACCAGCACACGCTTTGTATGTCACTTGTGTCGAACTGCTCGGACTTCCGGTCGGTCCGACCGTCGTAGCGAACTGCATCATAGATGTGCTCGTGAAAGGGTACACCGTTGTGCCCACAGGAATATTACACAATTGGATCAACACAATCGGTCTGCTCATGGCGGCATTGCCCGAAGCGTATTGGAGCGTTATTTACGAGCGAATGCAGGAAGCGCTTGGGTCGAAGGCGATGAAAGAGTGGGTGTTCCGACAAAGCCCGTTTGAAATGTTTAACTTCAAGGTGGTGCGTGAAGCGATGCTCGATCGCAGCTACGTTACAGTGCTGGCAATTGCGCACAGCATTTTCCATCACTTCGGCATTGGACAGCTGGCAACCATTACGGAGTAGGATTTAATAGCCATGTTTCGGCTGAAGCGACCACGTTTCTAACCACGTTTTTCTCGCTCTTTTTCAAAAGCTCGATAAAGGAAAAATTGAAGCCGCTTGTTTACACCGAGTACCAGCTGATCTACCTATGCCACGTGGTTGGTCCGTTCTTGAACCGGCTAAGTGTGGAGAGAGCACGGGCCGTCTCGGATATTACACTGATGCTGTACGAGTTGCTCGAGCAGGTGGACAAGTCGCAGCCAACACAACCATTGCGCTATATGGACCCGATCTGCGATCTTCTGTACCACATCAAGTACATGTTTGTTGGTGATACAATGAAAACAGAGCTGGAAGCGATCATACGCCGTTTGAGGCCAGCACTGCAGATGCGTTTACGTTTCATAACGCGCCTCAACGTGGAAGAAATCGCTGTTGATCAAATAGCCACGGGAATGGCAACCACTGGTGCTGGTGGTGTGGCAACCGTCGTTGTGGCACCGGGAGTTTCCGGCAGTGCGATGACATCATCTCAACAATCCACAACAGTGTCCACCGGTGGAGGGTCGACAGGTGCACCGCCAGGGTTAGTACCCTCCGGTGCACCGGGGGCGGCAGGCATAGCAGTCGCCGCAGCTGCCGCTCAGCAGTCGACAGTCGGGATGGCTAACCAAAATACAACATTGCAGCAACAGCTCCAGCAGCAGCTACATCAGCAGATTGGTCAGGGCATGCAGTCCCATCACTAAGTTTTCCGTATATCTCCATCACAAGTGATACATTTTAATACTACAAGCACCTAAACCACGTGAATGTTCGTTATTTAAATGTTTTATCTTTTCGAGCATCGAACGATAAATATACTTAGTGTATAGTGAGCCACACTTGTCAAAATTTGTACAACTGCTAGCAACGTTTTAGTACTAAGCAGTTGTGTTGGTCTTCTGTGTTTCATTGCCTTGTTCCAGAGGGGTATGTACTATTTGCAAAATAAGTATCTGAAAGAATCATCATCAATGTACCAATCAAAGTATATCTGGCACAGTTTGTGTTTTTATGATCGCATTTAATAGAACAACGACAGATCAACGTCTACGTTCAAATTTCACATAAATTGGCTTTTCGGTGCGCAAAATCATATCTGCCACAAACACTAACTCTTCGCGAGTTGTAACCGGTAGGACGCGGAAGTTCACCAGGATGGCCGATAGGGCCGCCTTAAGTTCCAGTATGGCGAACCGTTGTCCGATGCAATTTCTCGGACCCGCACTGAACGGTACGTACGCATATGGGCTACGGCCTTCGGTGTTTTGAGGCAGGAATCGATCAGGATCGAACCGCTCCGGATCAGGAAACACGTCCGGATCGCGGTGCAGATCGAAAATGTGCACGTTAAAAAGGGTTTTCTTCGGAACGCGGCGCTCGCCAAACAGTGTGTCTTCGGTGATGGTACGGGAAATAAAGGGCACTGGTGGGTACAAGCGGAGCGATTCTTTCAGTACCCTATCCATGAATTTCATCTCGCTGTAGTCACTCTGCGTTAATTCTTGTATCGAATCCGGCCGCTGAAGTTGCTGAATCTCTTCATACAGTCGCTGCTGCACGTCGGGATGATGTGCTACGAGAAACAGCGTGAAGATAAGGGCAGCCGACGTGGTGTCGTGGCCCTCGAACATAAACGTATCAACCTCTTCACGGATTCCTTCCTCGTCGATCTGTTGCTTCGCTTCGGCTGCCAACAACGTATCGAGCATGGCATAGCGTTGCTTTATGTTAGTGTAGCTAAAAGTAAACCATATTTTAATTCATATCCTATAAACAAAATTCTAGCCACGCTCACATGTTTTCCTCAGAAAAATCACCAATGTTCCGTACGTTCTGATGAAATAATTCGCGTCGTTGCTTGATTATTGAGCGCGTAAAGGCGTGAACTGGTTGAAGTAGTTTGTTGAACTTAGCGGCGAGACCAGTTAGCTTGTAGCTAAAATTCTCAAATAACCACGGGTTCATCAGTCGTTGCAGAAGCATAGTTCCGATCGCTTCTATTTTTCCACGATACTCGTTAGCCATTGTCACCGAATCGAGTTTAATTCCCATAGCCGTTTCTGCAGGAAAACGAAAAGGAATCTCACCGACGGTCTGATATTTCTTAAAATTGGAATCCTTTCGTTACCACAAATAGTGTTGAGCGTAAACTTTGTGGCAACCGGTTGTAATGCTACAATCTCTCCTTTATCAGAAGTCGTGCCAAGATGTGTGATCAAACTCCGACACTCGTCCTGGAATGTTAGCAGAAAGCTAGGCAAAATATTAAAATGAAAAGCCGGCGTTAGGATACGCCGTCGGTGCTGCCACTTTGTGCCGCCACTGTTTAGGAGCCCTAAACCGAGGAAACGGTGCGTCAACTGGTAGATCATGCCTTTCTCGATCAACTTCGTGCTCGATAGTAGCGGTTCGACGTCCTTCGCTTGGAATGCGTTCAGCGTAAGGAATCCACGTACCACCAGGCGGTAAGTATCGCCGTACAACGTTGCCCAGCGGCGAGGTAATTGAAATGTGCGCCGCTGATCGTTGAACATCAAATTGTGCGCATTGCCAAGCAGAGGAATCATCCTGGGCCCGGGAAAATGTTTTGCTGCACGGTATGTTGCCGACGTGCGTAAGCGCAGTTCGCACAGCACGAGCAGTAGTAGTATGGCGAAGAGAACCACCGTTAAGATGTCCATCTTATTCGGATTGCACAGCAAAACTGTTCATAGGCTTACCAAATTTTGTACATGCTTCAACGGACTTCGGATTGATAGAAGAGCGTGACGAATGAGAATGTTCCTCCACAACACATGATAGCACTGTCGGGGATGATAGTAGGCTCTTAGAGTTTTGATTACCAACATAAGGCGTTGTGGGTCATGCGACCCGAGAGTGCAGGATTTATATTTTCAGCAAGTCAGCAAACAGTGTCGATTAGGGCACCCTCATCCCTGTGGCATTTGTGGTTATGAATAATTCGACAATCAATGTTGTCCTGAAACTTTCGAACCATTCCCCTAGGGAAATCCATGACTCATTTTGAACACAATGACTCATAAATCAATCATATGTGGTCTGATAATTTTTGCAAAAAGTTCCTGGTATTATTTTAACGAAATCAAAGAACCCATTATATGTTTGGATAGTTACGATAAATAATTGTAAGGCAAGTTGCCTATAGTTTCTGAAATAACAAAAGAATTTCGATAGAGAAGTTCGATAAATCATTTTAAAAACATTATTCAATCGATTTATTTTCTTGTTATTGAAATATTTGTTCAACGATATTCACAATTTGATGAATGAACGCTTCTGATCGATGTTATGTGGACATAACATAAATGCTAAGCAGGGCGTCGTTGAAATTGAACCTTTAGTGGGTTGGATGCCCGCAGCACTAAATCCGCGATGAACCGTATTTCGTGCAGTTTCGTGATGGGCAAAATTCGGTATCGTAGAACCAGATGAGCCACAGCAGCTTTGATTTCAAGTAGAGCGTACTTTTGTCCAATACAATTTCGTTGACCGGCGCTGAATGGAACATATGCGTATGGATTCCGTTTGGCCACGTTCTCCGCTAGAAAACGGCTCGGATCGAACCGTTCTGGATTGGGAAAATATTCCGGATCTCGATGCATATCGAAAATGTGCAGGTTTGCAATACATCCGCAGGGTATACGACGACCATCTGGGAGTAAAATGTCTTCGGATACGGTACGAGATATGAACGCTACTGGCGGCCACATCCGTAAACACTCTTTGATTACACGATCAAAGTACTTAAGAGAACCAAAGTCAGATAGCTGAAAGTGTTGATCATCGCCATATGAACGTTCTTCGCGCAGCTGGCATAGTTCCTGATAGACTCGATCCTGTATCTCTGCTTCCCAAGAGAACGTTAGGAAGATAAATACTAGAGCGGCTGCAGTGGTGTCATGACCTTCAAATGTAAACGTATCGACTTCTTCTCGAATTCCGGCATCATCGATCATGCCCTGGGCTTCTGCAGCCAGAAGTGTGTCCAGCATAGCGTATCGTTTCTTACCACTGGCCGATGAGATGCCATAAGTGTTATCAGCTAAGCCGGCTGTAGCACTAGTTTCATCATCGAGAAGGCCTTCTCGAAACAGTTGACGCCGTTGAGCTATGATTGCGGTTGTAAACTGATGCAAAGGTTTGAGCAGACGGGCCAGCTTACCAGCATATCCCAATATCCAGAAAATAAAATCTATGTACAACCACGGCCGCACAACACGGTGTAGCAAAGATTCGCCAACCTTGTACAGTCCTTTTCGGTACTCGAGCGATCCTTCCATTGCGTCCAGCTTCACTCCCATCGATGTTTCTGATCAAGCAGCAAGGTGTAAGAATACGTCTTCGGTGAAGCCATTTTTCGCCACCACTGGTTAGCAAGCCGACACCGAGAAACGGATGCAAAAATTTGTACAGCATACTCTTGTCTGTGTTTCGCGTTCCGTTCAGAAACGGTTCTGCCTCTTGACATCGTATAATGTTGAGGGAAAAGAGTTTGCTAGTGAGCCAAAATATGTAAGAATCACCGTATAGGTCACGAAATCTTCTAAGTGTGGCGAATGCTTTGGATGGATCCATCCCATTCGCGTAATACATTGTACCGATCAGTGGCCAAACCGGTGGCCCAGGAAACTGACGCATGGCCCTATAAGTTGTTCCACGCTTGTCCAACGCATCCCAAGCTGTCCACAGAAACAGTATGCAAACGAAAAGTGCAACCGGTACCGGAACGGACGAAAACACTGTGCTCCACTCAAATGCCATTGTGATACTGAAAATGGTATTGATCACTGCTCGCTGGGTGGAAAGAGCTGATTAGATAAGGTTATGATATATGCTTTGCGGTGTGATTTTTGAGAATTTTGATGGATTAGAGATCTTTTTGTGCTTGGTTATGGTGTTTTTGCAAAACACCAGTAGCGTACATAGGTAGCAATATAAATAGAAAGGCGTTCTAAGACTATATTGCAGTTTTGAAGGACAATATATTGTAGTATTTTATTTTAGTGGAAAAAAACTAATCGTTTGTTTACTACTAGTGCATATGGTGTATGGATACCTTTGAGTACGTTCTTTGAGCGCACTGACCATCTGTGATAGTATCTTCGAAAAGGCGTCGGATCTTGCGTCACAGATAGACAATACTTTAAATGTGTTGAATGCATCTTTTTATGCTACTCGCAATAGAACAGGACAAAAATAAAACATATAAACCGTATTCCATATAACCATCGTTAACTGCTAACCGTCGTTGACGGTTATTTTGCCGAGTTTGTGTGGAAGTATGAATCGTGGAGTATAGTAATTTCCTTTTCTTGTACTAATATGCAAAGCCAACAGACAACTATTAACCACTACCGGAAGGAATGATTTCCTTACAAAAATAAAATCAATTGCTCTATCAATAATTTCATATTTTTCGATAGGTACATCTTTATTTTGTCTGGCCATTTTATTTATTATAATGGCCATTGGCCAAATGACCGATAATGGGATTCAATCCACTTTGATTAATCGCAATCATCCTATCAATATAATTAATCGATTGAGCTCTATACGCCGAGATGATAGTTCATCAAATGTGAAGTATCTGGCGAACGGCCAATTTTCGTCAATAATTTTAGATAATTATCAACTATCCAGTAATGCAATGATTGTCGCCTACCGAAGAGAAAAAAACGTAATATTACCATACCTATCAAAGCCGTTTCGCAGTGCTTAGATACATACCAGAGCAAGAACTCAAAACGTAGCACCCGAAAGCTGACCCACAGAAAATTAGCTAAATTCCGTCTCGATGGACATAGGGCCGCCAGAGCACAACGAGCTAGGATTCGGGCTCTGTCGATTGGGTCTCCATGATCACAAGCGATCGCACGGACTGTGTTTAGGTTGCTAAAATTAAATTAGAATGAAGAGAAGTTTGTAATGATTATTTCATCGCCATTTCTTTTGCCACCGGTAATCCTACCGTATGACCAAAATCAGATTACGTGGCATATTCTTCAATGTGATCATGACTCTATCAAAATGTTCCTTGGCTTGCTTCGTCATGTATGCTACATCTTGATCTGTAAGTCTAGTGAATACTTTTCCTTTTAACTCAAGTGGTCGTTGTAACAGTATTTCAGCAAAGGTACGATAATCAACTACGTTTAACGCGTTAGAGTACCGCTGCATTGCCTCGTAATCGCGCAACACGATCGCTTCCCAAAAGCGACATAGATTCTGTCGCACATCCGGGGCCAGATGCTCGTACAATCCGTGATCCAATAGCACAAGCTGCATGCGGTGCGGTTCGTCAGGGTTTCTTCGTACGAACACATTTCCCGGATGGGGATCGGCATGCACGAAACCGGTTGAAAAGATCTGCCGCCCGAACGTTATGAACAGCTGCTGATCGATGTCCGACAAGTTCAGGCCTAGCGCTTCGATAGCGTGCCGATCACTTACCTTACAACCATCAATGTATTCCGTTGTAAGGATACGCGCGTTTGTTAAATCCCAGTGAACCTTCGGTACATATACGGCGCGTATGTGTTGTAAATCTTGGGCGCATCGTTCGGAGTTGTTGCCCTCATGCACAAAGTCTAGTTCTTCGCGCAACGATCCTTGTAGGTCGTCGATGATCCACCCGAAATTGTAGTTCTTATGAACAAGAGCGACTAGTCGTTGCAGGAAGCTGATTGTTCGCAGATCACCATCAAATCGCTTCCGCAGATCAGCATATTGAACCTTCACAGCTACGTGTTTTCCTGACTTGGTAACGGCACGAAATACTTGTGCTAAGCTTGCAGCCGCTATCGGTTCGTAGTGGAAGTTATCGAACACCTCTTCGGGTGGGGCGCCATAGTCTTCTACAAATATCGTGCGAACCTCGTCCGGTGCACGGGTTAAGCAGCGGTCCTCCAGTTGCCGCAGGGTCTCAACATATTCTTTCGGAATGATATGATTCACGGCTGCTACACCTTGTCCTAGCTTGATGTACAAGCCACCGTTTGCCAAGCATCCGTCCAGTATTTTTTTCGCCGAACGTCTATGAATCTCTGACAGCACCGTCTCATAATGTACATCGCCTTCCTTAAGCTGCCGCAGATTCCATGCATAATCGATTGATATACTCAGTCCGATCACGAACGAGCGAAGGAACCGTTGCGCACCTTGTACGTTTTCAAAGCCATTTAACGCACCATCCATCGCAACTCCAGCGGCAACACTACCGGAAACACCGATCCCAATTCCACGACCGATTGTAAGCCGTTGCAAAGAACCCATCGACCGTGCTGTGCTGTGCCATCTTTGGAACGAGCGGTTAATTACCGACCAACTATGTGTGGGCATCGGAACAGCGCAACTAAGATTCTCGAGATTAATAATAAGGATTTATAATAATATTTCAAAATAAGTGTTTTGACATTTACCTTCAAGCCTGTCGACACGGCACAACATTGCTTATAGCCGATCTCATTGCCGTTTCTAAACGTCATTTGAACGTAAACAAAAGCACATTTGTTCAGGCTTGATTAAAGAAATGTTTTTACACAAGAAATAAGTGATTATCAGAACATTTTTCAAGTTATGTCGTCAATAGTATTGAATACGCTACGCAGGGAGGCTTTGTGTCGGTTTCGTACCTTTATCGTCCAGCACAGACCCACCACCGTGATAGTGTTGAGAGAGTTTCGTGAGAACGCTGGGCTCAGGCATCCTTACGCTGAGCAGAATAAACACAAGCGAGAGGAGTTTTCGCTTCTGGAAGCGACACATCATGATGCCGATCGTTTCGGGACGCTTTCACCACAGGTCGACGAACCGGAAACGCCTGATAAAGGTGACCTGTGCGAGGAGGAGTTTCTTCAGCGAGGAACCCTCCGGAGACAAAGGTTCTCCATACGCCAGTACGCCGATATGATCAAGGATCATTTGAAAAACAACCGCATTCAAGAGGCCATCGACGTGGTGGCGGTTACTATGAAGAATGATCGCGTGAAACCGACAAACTATCACTTTAACCTGCTAATCGGGGGATGCTCTCGTGTGGGGTACAGTAAAAAGGCCTTCCAACTGTATAACAAAATGAAACAACACGGGTTGAAAGTAACAGGCGGAACGTACACGTCTCTCTTCAATGCGTGCGCCATGTCACCTTTCCCCGGAGACGGATTGAAACGATCCAATCAGCTGCGGGAAGTGATGCTGGAAAAAGGGTACGACCCGAATGAGACAAACTACAACGCAATGATAAAGGCATACGGGCGTTGCGGGGACTTGAAGACGGCTTTCCAGTTGGTTGACGAAATGATGTCGCGTCAGCTGCCAATTGCAACGGACACGTTTAATTTTCTTCTGCAAGCATGCATAAGCGACAACGAGCACGGCTTTCGGCATGCACTGTTGGTATGGCATCGGATGCATCGAATGCAGGTTACACCGAACCGTTACTCGTTTAACCTGTTACTGCGATGTGTTCGCGATTGCCAAATGGGACCGATCGAGACAATGGAAGAGTGCATCGAACAGATCCTCAGCAATAGCATTGGAAACCTGGGGTCAAACATGATAACAAGAAGCGAAAAATCCGTAATGGACGACCTACCTAATGTTAGAATAGCAGAACCGACGGCCGTCCAAACGAACATTACCAAACCACTTCAATCTGAAGGAGTTCCGGATTTACTGTCACCTAGTCCTCATCTGGGAAGCTTGGTAAAGCTAGGTGAGGTACGAAAACCGGAAGATCGATTGCTGCTGCTGGGTGGGTTTGCGAAAGTGCTTTCCGAAATGGCAAAATGCGGTGCTGAACCAGATATTCGAACCATGACCGAACTTCTGGATGTCATTCCACCGACGTACGCAGCAGAAAAACATATACTAACAACGATAAAGCAGCTAAAGCTTCGCTGCGATATTGACTTTTTCAATATTCTCATCAAGAAGCGATCGATGCGGTTTGATTACGAAGGTGCAAAGGCAAGTGATAGTTGAATTGAAGATTTTTAGCATCTGCACTGACTTATGTTTGCTAAAAATTAAAAAAAATCCTAATGCGTTCTTTTTAGGATGTGTTGCATATGATCGAGGCTGCTAACCTGGAACCGGACATCGTTACCTACGGTGTGCTGGCGCTCGGTTGCCAGACACAGGACGAAGCACGGTCGCTGCTGAAAATGATGCACGAAGTAGACGTGCGCGTTAACATACAAATCCTTGGTGCTATGTTACGGCAGGGATGTGCACGGAGAAACTTTCGCTACATCACCGAGATTCTCAACATCGTTAAGCGCGAACGGTTAATGCCGAACGAACAGTTTTTGCGCCACTTGGAAGATTTTACGAAGGTGTGTGAAAAGCGAGATCGTGAATACGAGTCAAAGCCAAACAAAAAGGACCGTGAGGTGTTTAAAATGGAGTACAACCGTTACCGGATGCAGCTGGACGCGTGGCGTGAGCACATGGGATTGCATGGGTTAGCATTGGACCAGGCACTAGGAATCGTACGCAGTCATCCTTGGGAACAGTTTAAGGAACCGCAAGCTGCGGGGTACGAAAATGTAAAAAATCTGAAGCTTCGTCATAAGAAAAAAAAGCTACATTATATCCAGAAGATAGATCTGGATGCAATCAGTAGTGGGGAAGAGAAGAATAATGCTGGGACCAAGAAAGGATTGATAAGTTAGAAAGAAGTGATTCTGGCAATAAAGTCATTGTAGTTTATGTCTCAAGCATTCCTTTTTGATTTAAAATATTTCAAACACGTTCCCTAGTCTTAAGTTATGCCCACTTTATTCAACTCTAAACTGAATGAAACTGTCCTTTATACAGAATATTCAGTGCACCAACGATGCTCCTAACATGCAGCCCCTATGATAATGTTGAACAGCACGTTCATGTTTTACAATGTCGATTGCTCTTCTTTACACTTGACGATCGATCTCGAGAGACGGCTCATCGGCACTATTTGCTACAGTCGCCCATAAACTTTATTATTACTACTAAACTTTGGGATGATATTAGACTCTAGGGACAAGATCATAAGACACACAAACGACCGTCCGTTGGGGCAAACAAACATTATCAATTTTCACTTGTGACATCGTCCTGCTCAAAGCACTAGCCATTTGTCGATTCATTGCGTTTTCGTTTGTTAGTTTCCTAAGTATTTAAAAAAATAGTAATGGGCTGCGTCGATCGGTTCAGTTTTTTGGTTTTCATTTGAATTATCTGTCACACATTGCTTCTTCGTATATAATTTTCGCAAACATAACAATCCTTTTACTTTTTTACGTTTCTCAGGCGGTGCAATTACTTGCTATTTGCCCACAATCATCCTGAGTTCAGTCACTATTTTCCTACATTCCATTACATTTTCACTTTCGCTAGTCTACTAAAGCTTTATCAAACCATATATAATCGCTGAATCTTTTTTTGCTGCTCAATGTTCTTGATTATTCCAATACTTGACTTTGTTCAAGTAAAGGTTTTGGGTTCGATTTAGTGATTACTGTTGCACATTTTTCCGGCATTATTGGCATCGTTTTGTAACTTTTCTTTCAAATGTGTTATGATCTTTTTAGCAGCTCCTGGAAGTATCGCTGATGCTCAATGATCATCGTAAGCGAATTTTTAAACATTCCAATAATACTAAGACCCATAGACGAACGCTGAACAAGGTATATTCAGCTCGGTAGAGCCTGGTTTAATGTTGGTATGAACGACTTCCATATTAGCGGTGCTTTCATGTGGCTTCCGTTTCTCTCAGACATCTTTTGTTGGTCAGCAAAGAACCAACAAAACACTGACCGGGCATTTAATAGAAACTGCTACACCAACCTACGGGACTAAGCGGATTGTGACCAGCACTGATGGAGGACGGAAGTGGTACAGGCCGGCTCGCAGTTATCGGCGTTGGTTGCGTTATCGGCAAACACTGGAAGACATAGTTGGTGTCGTAGTTGCTGTCCCAGAATTGTTCGCCCCGACAGTGAAACCGGATTGCCATCTCGATGCGCTGACCAACCTGTACTGAGTTACCGTGAAGTGTGAAGGTAAACTTGTCCGAGAACCCGTCACATGAGTTTTCAGCGTATGTAGCCTGCAGATCGGAGTAGCTGCGCCAGTTGTCGAGTGTATAGCGCACGTACACCGATTTGTGAAAGTCGAGATTCCGCACGCGAACTGTTCCTGTGATCGTCAATGTGATCGGATCGGTGACGGCTGCGTTCTCCAGGTTTACCTGCTTCTCGCGGACACGATCGAGAAAACATGGTAAGGCTCCAGGTTGCTGAAAGAGTGGCACTAGAACCCTGTCCGCTTTCGGCCCTAGACTAATTTCCGGCATGGTCGGTTCAGTCGCCTGCACGATCGTGAGGTCCTCGAAGGCAGAAGGCGGCACCTTCGGCACCTCGTCCATAAACGTTCGTACATCGGTTAGATCAAGCCCCAGAACGTCGGCAAAGCGTACTATCTTCTTTCGGCCCGGTGTTCCGGGAGGAGTTTTGCCCGTTTTGAGAGACGAACTGCGTCTAATGCGCTGTGGTTTCGATTCCTCTTCATCTTCATCACCCGAAGAAAGGCCCGATCGACGATCGTATTTCGTTTCACTCTTATTTTCCTGCACGCCATCATCGTTTGAGTTTGTTCGCTCATACGATCGATCGCTAATGGTGCAATCTTTAAGAATTTTCTCAACTTCCGCAATCTGAATAACAGCACACGGAGCCCCCGGCTGCCCATTCCCATCACTATACTGATGAGCTGCATCAGACCTCTTCTGTTCAACGTACTTCAACCCGCTTGCCATTAGCTCAATCTCGGTATCAGCGTTTATGATCGTTCCACGTGGCATAATAGCATGACCGTTACCGACATGGCGTATGCCTCCATCCGGTACGTCCGTCCCTGTGTGTTGTTCCTGCGATGAAGTGCCAGGGCAATCCGATTGTGCTTCCTCGAGCGGTTCCATGGTCACGTCCTGTAGCGTGCTGTTGGAGTTCGAACTTAGTCCCGTAAAGGTGGAGTTATTAGATTCCGTTGATTGTGACGGCGGAAGTGACTCTGAACAGCTGTCACTGTCGACGTTGCTGGCGGAGAAACCTGTGGTTACATGTCCGTTGGCGCTGTAAGCTCGGTGGCCAACGATTTGACTAGTGAATGGATTGTATGGTGAGGTAGATGAAGTTACATCGTTTCGTGTGTCGGCGGTAGACTTAGCCCCTGTACCCTCCACTGAGTCTGTCCCTATCGTTGCTGAACCGTAAGCGTGGACAGCACCAATAGTCTGCAGCCGTGGAACAACCAACCCGCTAGCACTTAGCGCCGGTATCGTACAGTCGTAGTACTCACAGCCTCCCACAGAACGCTGTTCGGGATCTGAACTATCCGGATCGTAGAATTGACAGTCGGATGAGCTGCTGTGGCTGCTTGCGGCCGACCCCTGTGGTGTCGAGCAAGGTGAAGAACAGACGTACCCTGACTCGGGTGCTTGTGCTGTAGGATCAACAACCGACGGAGCGTGTTCTGATGGGTGTCCTGTGGGTGTGGCCGATGCTGTTTCGATCAGTCTCATATATTCGCATTCTTCGACTGGCGAGCTAGGACTTTCCGCTTCCAGGCCAAAGTCGAAGAAAGAGTCGGCCTCATGAGGGACAATTCGTAGGGGCTGGAGAGGGCTGGTTATGACCGTCTGCTGCTCGTCATTTGAAGTTGCCGATAGCCACGTGTTCTCGGTATGATGCTGCTGCTCATCGTTTGCCGTAAGGTCCCCATCGTCACCGGCACTTCCCTGTAACCAAAATAGGAGTGGTAAGTATATGATGAAATAATAATGGTAAACAAGTAATTAAAGAGGTTTTTATTACTGTATCATAATACTAGTTAAAACATTAGTATAAATATGGTGGTGAACAATAGCTCGATAATGTAGATGGTTGGATCTTTGAATGAAGAGAATAGAAACACGGCTCAGGCTGGGACAAAATGGTCAGCTATCAACATGCCTATCTTACCTGCACACCAAGATTCCGAAGGCGTGATTGTAAGCTCCGAGCGAAGGCCTCGGCGCGGCCACGGCACGACATACCAATCGGGAGCAGGGCTGTGATGCCGCACGGTCTGTCAGGTCCAGTCGTCGCTGACGGATCGCCCGGCGTTGTCATGGAAGTGAGGCAGTTTCTATCAGAAGTGATCCATTCCGAAACAGAAGAAACAAATAGAGAATAGAACACGATCACAAACATCATCATTTTCTATCATCAAGCAGATTGATAGTAAGCATCAACATATTCAACGCGACATTAAGTGCATTTGAGCTTCAGTTTTTACAAGGAAATACAAAGATTCCTGAACCGTGATAAATAGTTATAAATCAAAATTAATTAACTACAGTTGTGACGATTGAGTGAAGGAATTTGCCAGATTCACCATCATTGAGGAATGTAAGTATTCCGTTTGATTCGTGTGTCATGAGTAGTGCATTACAAAAGTTCGAACTTTGAAAATTCACTAACGTGTATGGAAAAACTGTAAGCTAGTAATAATACAGCTCAGCCTGTACTTTAAGATTAAAAACCTGCAGAGTGTGTCGTCTGTAGACCGTTCTTGTGTTCCTTTGTACTATAATTGAAAACACGAGAGATCACATGGTACGTTCGACGTCACTACATCACCCATCGCAGTCTTCATTCCTCCTCAGAAGCTGCTTCATTTTTGCCAGATACGAATGTATTCGATTGGTAGGGAAAATAGTTTAAAGTGAGCAAAATGAAGAATTTTTATTTACAAAACGAACCAAAGCGAACGGCCGAATGAACCAAAGTAATAAAAAAAGCACAATCAAACCGAGCTCATCTCCACCGGCCACGGCACCGTTTTTACTTTTCAATAAAATTTATTTATGGCACAGAAAGAAGCGATCTACTTGTATCGCCATCAACTGCCATAAGCGCAATCATATCCACCCAATTGGGGTTTGTCGTCGATCGACCAACATCATCGATCATCTTCGGGGGCGCTTGGTTTTCCTTTCTAACCGATTGATGCTCTTTGTTTGTTGAAACGTTACTTTGTGTGCGTTCTGTAGGCCATTACGTCGCCAGGATAGCGCATGTTTTCGTTGTTGCCTATGCTATTTATGAGGCGTAGAGATTGCGGAGGCGTTTTGTATTACTTTTCGTGACTTGCTTCCATTTCGTGGATGAAGTAAAACGGAACGAGAAAAAATTGAATAATAAACAATCTCAATTAAACAATTATCAATGAAGGGTTTCTTTTCGTCGTAATGATCGTAACTCTGATCTGGCTGTTCGGCTACTGACATTCTATAAATACTTCACCGGCGAATCTCCTAGTGCCGCAACGCCCGATCCAACCAATCCGTGTCGTGTTCTGACTTTACTTTGATTTTTATATCTTCGTGCGACAATCAACAACCTTTCACCCAGCATCAGAGCAGCGCGTGTTGAGATCGAAGAAGTGACCTAGGAAAGCAAAAAGGACGAGTCCACTTTCGATTTCTCGGCCGTAAGCCTTGTGCCCTGAAATTCTTGAGACTTCTCGAAGTTTCTATTATTTTTGCACTGCCACAAACACGTGTAAGGTCGGATCTGTATGAATATCGATGGCCGGAGTGGGGAAATATATCGATGTAACATAATCTAATGACCAGAAGCATAATGCGTGAAGCGACGCGTGTTATAAAATTTGGCAAACACACTCGTGAAGCAATCGCATACGAGACTCAGGCACAACAAGTTACTTCTCGCAGCAGAGAGAAACGAAAAAAAAATCTCATTAAAAGAAAAAAAATTAAGAACCTGGACAGAATATTCCACCACCACCAGATGTAGAGCGACCAAACTTCATGCAATCTGGAAAAGAGAAAAAATAGTTAATACAACGTGGACACTGAAAAAGGATACATTTGACAGTGGGCAGGGAAGTCTACGTCACGATGAACAATTCAAGGCGGTGCGGCGGCAGACTGTGTGTGTAGTTCGCGTCAAGTTCGAAATGCGTGTTGGAAGTAGTCCTTCGTCGGACGCCAACGAGAAGCTAGGCAAAGGTGCGTGTGAAAATTCGATTGAGACTGAATGTTTAACGAATACGATCCCCGCTATTCTTAGCTCGAATGAAAACCCTTCACAAGAGACCATCGGCCCGAGAGGATAAGAAAAACATGATAAAACGGAAAAGTATAGATTCCAATTCGTTGAGAGTTTTCGCATCATCGAGGCACCGATTTCTAAAGCCGGTGCAAGTGATGAGTTGAACTACGAACAAGCGATAAGATCGACGGTGCAAATCGACCAAAGCCCGATGGCATTTGCCATTGACTCAAGTGTGGCGGTCGATTGGATGTCTAAAATAAGACGAATGTCAATGTCACGTCACCAACAGAGTGTAACGCGCGAAGATACATAGTAGCAGTTCCGTAGAGCATCTGATATATAGATCTTGCCTGTGCCAGCCAACACACTGAGCGAAGCAAATTCTTCAATTCTTAAGCTCAATGACAGACTTTGGTTCTTAAACCATAGCGGAAGACTGTCCCACTGGTTTGCTTCGCGGTTATCTGGCGAGGATCAGCATGCGATTGTGGGGGTGAAGTAGTTTGTTTCCCTCGTCATTTTTTTTAAATAAACACCCATTTTATGAAATTAAAAACCATAGCGAAAGACCAGATTTGATTTTCTCCATGCATTTTTCCTCTCATTTTCCCCCCTATTCCTTCGTCACACAACTGTCTGACACTCTATCGACGTTACAGGGCAAATGTGTCCGAATGAATGTACCAAAGGAAAACCATCTGGTAATAAAGCCATTTGATGATATAATGAATTTTAATTTGATTATTAGAATCAGAATGCGTTTGGTGATAGTATAGTCGGTAACACTCATCGTTGTCACGCAGCTGTCCTGATTATGATGATTATGAAACTTCATCCGTAAAACACCCGTAAACAACGTTACAGTAAGCAACTGACATGAACATTGTCTCTGTTGCAGTCTCAGTCTGTCTCTCTGAACTTCGATGGCTTTTAAGTTTTAAAATGAAAACTGACCTCGTCACCATGTAACAAGTACTGCGTAAAATTCAAGACAAGAAAGCTGATCGAGCTGATTGATCTTCTGTTTCCACACAGCCAAATTTTTGTGACCATCTTGTCATACAGCTTTCGTATGCGTTTTTTGCGTTAATTGCCCTCTTATCGTTATGATTCAGACAATTTTGGATTTTTTTTCGAGCCCTATATTGTTGATTTCTTCACTATCAAAGCACAAAAGAAAGATATGTTCAGTGTTTTTGATGGCAAGTTATCCACCGGACCGATCGTTTACCACCGGACCGATTGAAACGGATGTTCAACCCTTTTATATAGATTTTTTTCACGTACATTTTTGGTACTTTGACTCCAATTTACATACCAAGTGCAGATGATCACAGAAAACACTTTGCTGACGTTACACAGCTTTCGTTTCGTTAAAGGTTCAAGTCTATATCAACTATAGTCTATATCAACAAACATAGAAATTCTATTTTATTCACTGTAGATAAGTTTTTTTGCGTTAGCCACACAAAATAAATGCCAAATTTATGGTACAATGCGCGTTTGATACCGTTTCATTTTTATGACCTTTTCATATTTGTATATTCGCCGAATTGAATGACGTGAACTTTTCACGCAATTTAGTAATAAATTTCACAATATTTCACTGTTAGGGTGAGTGTATTCCGGAGCATTAATTAACGATTGGCGTAAACTGCATTGCATGCAGTTGCACTTCCTAATCGACAATCCAAGCTTCGGTGCTTGGTGTAATCTTCCAGTGAGAGTAGATTAGCTTAGACAGTAACTCGGCACCGAACCATAATAAACATTCGCGTTATCAGAACGGTATGTTAGCAAAGCTAATATAACGCCACCGAAACTCAACGAAACCTGTTCGCGGTGCGTGGTCGCGCTCGTGCCTTTGAGCGGTTTTGTTTACCGTCTCGGAGATAACAACTTCTGAAAGATGCAATTACCAAATGCCAATACACGCCGTCTCCGAATGAACCATCAGGTGACGATGTGATGGTCTGATGGTTTGAAAACAAATAAAATGCTACGGTACCCAAAAATAACATTTCCCCCACTTCTCCCAGACATAGCAACATATGACCACGATAATGAAAACTGCGAGATTCGCCCTTTTCGGTTTTATTTGCTTAAAACGCCGCCGCCATTGTACCGCCCAACAAACGATTTCGATTGATCATTAATGTTTCTGCCAAATGCTACCAAACAGATAAAGCAACTGCCATTTTGTTGCGCTGTGCTTGTAGTAGTTTCGTCGAAGGCACATGATTTGCCACCATTGAGGAATCAGGTGCTTACACTGGCTATCGGTGCCCCAGGCTAAAATTTCTCGTTCCCGTTTTAGGTTGTATGGGACCACGGATAATCAAAACCTGTTGTGTAAATAGAAGTGACTATTTCGAAGATTGCTTCCATGGTTCAGCGAACATTTTAAAGGCCTTGAACATGGTCCATATGACGTTTACGGCTGTGGATCAGTTTTATAACATCGTAACTGGAGTAACTGGCCACACACATTACACATTACATTAATTAATTAATACATTAATTAAATAATTTGACATTAATCTTTAACGTCAAATCGTTCATGAGTCTGCGGATTCATATACGATTTAACATAAGCGGGGTCAATTTGACATTTTTACGCTAGGATTTACGGTTTGTCTGGCCCTCGAGTAATGCTTTGATGCCACGTTTGTTTCGATGCAAAGGAAAAAATTGTAAATTCCGTAGCCAAAAGCATAATCGCATCGACCGGTGGACATATTATGTAGCAGCTCCATAGCAAACTTCCACGGTGCATTCCGGCGATTACCATAACGAACGGTTATCAGCATAATTTACGCATTACTCAATGGAGGCGCCTGGTGCGTCGTTTTGTAGTTGCGGACGGGAAGTCAATGGAAATGTCAATTGGACCCTGCTCAAAACATCTTAATTCATACCCCAAACTAACGACATTAACTAAGTTGGCGACGGTCAAAAACATTGAGAGAGAAAACGGAACCGCATTTGACACACTAATGCTCAAAAACAATACTGCATCGAAGAGCTGATATTTTTGGTGGAAAGCAGGGAGCCCCTTGCACGGTGAGCTCGTGACGTGGGAAACGAACGAACCATACGGTTCACTCAGACAGCGGTAAGGGATCACTTACCAACGCATTGCTTGTCCGAGCCGGCCACCCGACTGGCGTTCGGTGTTCTCACATGGTGGAGGATCGTGAACTTATCGTGGCAGTGGCCAACAGGGACGCAGGGTGGCAGGCAGTCATAAATTCGACCAGTTGCTAAGGGAAAATATTGTGGAGCAACGATGGTCACCTTCAAATGACTTTCTTCTGCTCGGCGACGCAACGTACACTGGCGTTCAGGCGTTCTGGTGCAATATCGGTACCATCCAACTTTCGGGTCCGATTTGGCCATTATTTGTAAATTTAGTTTACTAATTAAAATCAAGTAAGTCAAAAACTATTTATTGGACAGATTATGCTGATGGTGCTCATCTGATTTCAAACAGGGCGTCTGTACGTGCTCAACTAGCAATGTAGCTTAACGCACCGACAACCGTAGTTGTAAGCACCATAGGCATCGGTTTTCCGAGTCACACTCAAATAGCACATTCTATGATGACGCTTGGTAAGCGTGATGCTCCTGGTTGCAATGACATAGGGGGCGGGTGCTATCCATTGATTTTTATGGGGAATTGCGTCACCCAATCATCACCTGACCAATAGACTGATCGGCGAGCGTTATGTGATCGTACCTCGGAGGTGTGGCTTTAGGTAAATTTTGCCCACAGATTACGATGAGTGAGATTAAGTACCTGCATAAAACGTCGTACGATGCTATTCAAAGGCGATACCAGGATCGAGGAGCGCTGTCGAGCGCTAGGCGATATGACGTTCCTGTTACACGTGTGTGAAATTGTTTGCGAACAGTGGGATTATTAGATGTTCGCATTGGTTCATATGCCGACCGCATGCCCTTTGGATTGCTAGGGGCCGTTTGCGAACAGTTAGCAAATGACCATATATTTTGGCAAAACAAACGTGCAATGTGGTTAACCCATTAGCTATTCAAACCAAATTGAATGCGTTAGCTATGCAGCCCGCAACGTCCAGAAAGTAAGCTATAAATCGTGAATAGCCATACTATGTACGAAAGGAAGCAACCTCTTAGGCCTTTTATAATATAATCTTAGGCAATAACATTTATTTACCGACCTACTGAATGGTGTCCCGAAGTTTGAAACTGCTCGCTCAGTTGTATAATGACTTCTTCTCCGTACACGAATCCCTTTTATCTATTTTATCCCGGTTTGTATACATTTTTAAACTGCGAACGCGAATCTATTAAACATATCCTAAAGTTGAGGGGCTAAGGGAACGACTGAAGTACATTGTGATTGGATCAAAAAGTGCAGTGTTTAGCATATCTTCATCCGCAACAGAGAGCACGAGCAGAAACATGGAGGCTGGCTGCAAATCGATCACTTCTGTTCCCTCAAATTTCTGTGTGATAAATTCGTCGGTTTAACTACTGCTTACCGTAGCTCTATCAGAAGTCCAATAACGATCGCTGTCACTGTGATGATAATAGTGAGCTGAGCGGCAAATAGATGCCTGATCAGCTGCTGCAGGAATACTTGGGTGGGACGTGATGACTGCTTGTCGCCGTCGGTGATTGCCACCGTCCCCAACACGTCGTTCGCTGGTCGGAAACGAAGATCTTCGGCGATGTTTGTCGTTGTACTGATTCTATTCGTTCTACGGCTGTTGCAGCTCCAGTTAGAGTTTCATGTAATCGGCGACGTGTAGAAAGCACGAAATTCCTATGCACTGCCAAAAGACGGCCACCGTTACACGCGAATTAACGACAACACAGTATGAGATGGCTAGTTTCACTTACACGATTCTGAAGATAGCATAGCCCGAAGGTCCACCAGAAAGCGGAAAAATAAGAAACAGTAATACCGAAACTCTCTACAAATCCGGGCTATCAACGCGACTTTCACGTAGCAAGAAGGCGCAAGCTGATGGGAACGACATGTGCAGATATGGTAGCATACAATTTCCTTTTGCTAGGTAAGCGGAAAGCGCTTTTGAATTGCGAAGAATCAAGCATAAACTGCACTGTGCACGAGAGTCCCTTATTACACTTTCGAAAAGTACGCTCTAACGCCGGTTTAAGCTCCGTTTTTTGTCATTATACGACTATTTGAATCTCAATCATATTCTGTCATGTCATTTGAACTGCGCTGCTTTCGGGCTTCGGTTAACGTTCGGTGCGCGCGTTAACATATCATTTTCCTTCGCTGCATGAGCAACACGTTTCGATTTGATTGGAGTACCAAACAACTTATTGCCACAGCACCGAACCGACCACAATGCACTACAAACTTGCTCGAATAAACTTTTGATAATTATTTCGAATTCACAGTTTACTTTCATTACTTTTCGTTACATTTCGCAATCACGTTTTCGGCAACGGTACACGATTGAAACGCCCACTAAGGACACACTGTATGACTGCCCACAGCTTGTACGAGGATTTCGAGACCGTTTCTAACCTCAGGTCCTGGCAAATGGGAAACAATCGGAACGACCAGGAAACCTTCGGCTTCAGTTCGTTCACTCGGTATTTTACGGAGGGTTGTTTCTCACACGACACATGGTGTTCTTGTTTTCGTCGTCCTCCTCTGCATTATTCTCCACCAGCGTCTTTATTGAATGAATGTGTGAAAATCGGTGTATGTGTGTGTGTGGGACAGATGGACGAAAAAAAGGAATTATTTTTCTGTTTTAGAATCGAAAGAAATTGGTGTATGGGAGAATCTAAAACCGGATTTGTATGGAATGCATGTGGGCGAGCATTGGACAAACGATGGGTAGGATACACACGCAAACACGCGCAATGCGTCGTCGGGTCATCGAGATCAATCTAATTTTCTTTTGTTCGATGCAAACGGGCACTGTTCATCGACGAATGCATGTAAGCCACAGCGATCTTTGAAAAGGATCTTTTTTTTACACACCCCCTTGGGTCTTGGGAGAGAGCCAGTAAGACCAGACGCGAAGAAAATAGAGATGCCCTATTGATCGTTTGGTACACGTGCATCCCTAGACTTTTTCCTATTCACAACACTTCTCCGATAACGCGGTTGTAAAAATCGCTCATGTCGTAAGTTCTATGCACTTCTTACACTGTCGTTCAACTTCACAGGGTATCAACTTTTGCTATGCTTACCGGCATCGTACAGTTCGGCAACTGAAGTTCCAGCTTTCTCGTTGACTTTGTTGCACAAGTATGCAGCGACTCTTCGGTGTTCGAGCTAACGTGTGTGCCGAACCGGATTCGGTTTGGCCAAGCCGGTATTAAGAATTCCCCGTCCCGCAAAGGACCTGCATTCCAGCGATCGAACTAGCATCGATCGAAGTGGGGTGGGGTGGGGTGGGAGCGTGTGGGTTGCAGGTTGAGCTAACTGCTTAACACCTCAAGCAGAGGTGCCCGAGAGATGCGCTGCGGACGTGGTTTTGCCAAAGACTAACTAAACTAAGCTAACTAAAGCATCCAAGCCCAAGTGTCAAGAGAAGGACGTTGCAAGGTCGCGCGCTCTGCGAACGGACCACCCCCCTACTCGTGATGGTGGTGCAGCTGATTCTACTCGCGGTCATTTCCTTTCTCTCTGCGAGCGTTACTCTCTCCTGCACGCTCAACTTATCTCTCTTTCTGCCTTCCACGCTTTCACGTGTAGGTCGCGTCTTTGATACCAAAACAACCTTCGGCTCTCGTTTTGGTGCTTACATTCGCTCTCCGTTCCCGCTTTGCTACTCATTTTCGAATTCAATGCTCTCTTGCATTGCTCTTATGTGTCAATCATCAGAAGAGCAAGAAGCGCTGCGCATGTTCCGATTTCTTGGGAAGAGAGTTAATGTGCCGGTGAGTATTATGATTAAATCTTTCGGCTCGTGGTGTACCTGACTTTTGCTGAGATTGCCGAGGGATGCGTTGTACTACAGGATTGTATTTAATTACGAATTTGGAAAAGTTAACGTCAGTTGCATACTAGCAACGTCGCATTTCGCCTTTACAGGCGAGATATTTGAGTATTAGAAAACAATATTTAGGTGCATTTTTGAATTTGAAGAATGGGAGTTGAATATTTTGCTTCCACAACTAGGGTGTAATGTTTTGAAACCGTTAATTCCGTGAAAAGTGAATTTTCGATGCATTTTCATGAATTTCGACAACCATCTAAAATGGACTCATAAAAAAGGACCACGTTTCTCGGGTCTATAGTTAGGCCAAGTTAGGCCACAAATTTTTGTAATTGCTTTGCTGGAATAATGGAGTTAGGTTTGATAAAACATGATAGGAAGCCTTCTGCCTTGATGTAAACCATATGCTAGCCAGACATGCCCTATGGAATAATTCACTTACGGAGAAACTCATCGTACGAAACATACACATGGCCAATTATTAGTGGTTTAGGCCTCTCATTACAACGTGGTTTGGTATCTATCATAATTCTGCGAACGATCCGTGTTTCGCGTTCATACTAATATGCGCACTAGTATACGTTTACTACTTTTTAACACTTTCACCAAGTATGAAAAAGATAAACAGAAAGAGAGAGAGAAGATAAAAGGATAGCGAGGGAAAGGGAGGGGGAGAAGCAGGAAGACAGAGTAAGAGAAACGAAAAGAGTCAGCTGAAGACAAGATCGTCACATCGCTTTTTTGATACTTGGCAGAAAGTCGTCATACATATGTGCTTGACGATACGAATTGCTCGATTTCTTAACATAGTGAATTTTCTCGATAATGTGGATATGTTTTTTATATAATTTTCAGTTTCGTTCTAAAACAAGGCACCAGCATCCTTCATGACCGCTGATGTGATCGCTTAGAATCTCTGTGAATGAATATGAATTGTGTGGATGGCTGTTGTGAAAACTACAGGTTAGATATAAGCGATCATCCAGTCTGTTTTTACCTGTCATATACCTCAGAAACTCACCTCAATTGGTCCAAATCGTGAATTTATTACTCTAAAGTATAACTATCTTAATTAAAAGCAACACTCGAACAACCTGTACAAACCATTTTAACATTGCAACATGGTGCATCGGAACTATCACTGACACTCTCATATATTGTTTCAAACTGAAACTTAATGTCAAAATCAGCGATTATCAAGATCTGTTTTACTTTAGTCGTTTGAACAGACTATTTGAAGGCGTATCTGAGTTTGCTATTCGTCATAGCTCACATTAAACGCCCAAAGAACATTCGAAATGGTTAGCAAGCAACATTGCCATTAAACAGCCACAGCTGCAGATTGATCTTAGTTTATGGCGAGTCATTATAGACATGTGTGGCCTTGCGTTGTCCTGATGGAACACACCTCCTCTTCTGTTGGCCAATTGTGGCCGTTTCTGGTCAACTGCTAGCTTCAAACGATCTAATTGTTGACAGTAGAGATCTGAATTTAGTATTTGGCCAGACGAAAGCAACTCGTAATAAAGTATTCCTTTCAAGTCTCACCATAAACCTATTAGAATCTTCCTAGCTGGTCCTGGTTTGCTCACCGGTTGAGCTGCTTCACAATGACTTGAACTATGAAACTGACTTGACTATGACTTGAACTGACTATGACTACTAAAATGTCGAACAACTTCGATTATTTCTGTGTTTTTATCAACATTTTCGACGACGGGTCAGGCAGACCGAAGTACATTAACATAAAAGCATAAACTTGAACTGTACGATCGATACTTCACGAGATCACTAAGGCCATCTGACGAGAAAATAATGGTTTACTTTTTACTGATCCCAATATATAAAAATTAATGTTTGTCTGTCCGTCTGTACCGCCATTTCTCTAATACTACTGAACCAATTCGCTTGAAATTTGGCACAGCGGAGTTTCCTGCCACCGGACACCTCCGAGGGGGTCCTCCCATACAAACGTAACATAAAATTAAGTACAATTCGAGTTGTTTTCGAACAAATCGAACCAAATTCTGTAGGTTGATGTTTTTGAGACGCGGAAATGTTCTGGTGAATGTGTGAAACGCTTCCCCACTTTTCAAAGGATAGCTCCCATACAAAATCTAGATACATTTCAGAAAAACTTGGATATTTTTTGAACCATTTTAGCCAAATTCAGCAGGTGCGAATTTTGTCAGGTGCCAACGGGAAGCGAGGAAAAAAGCCGATCGGATACGTCACCAGGAAGCCCGATCGTCTGGAAAGGAGGAGCAAAGGAAATTGAAAAGCGAAGCCGATCAGATACGTTACCAGGAAGTCCGATCCTCTGACACCCCGGATAATCGAAAAATGAGAATGAAATTAGGTGTGGCAACGCATGCCACGAACAGCTAGTCTAAAAAAAGTCCTTAATAAGTGAGAAACAACAATTACCATCTCAGGGTTTGTTAGCGAAAACTCGATGCCCAGGTTCCCTACGAGTTTATCGAGGGTAATTTGCAAAGGACGTTGAATGTCGACGTAGTTGCTGCTGCCGATTGACACCCCAGTTGTCTAGCCATGAGTCGATGTTCTTCACATAACAATTTACAAAGAGAGACTCAAGCAGAATCCTTGTGGTATTTAGCGTGGTGCCACTTGATGCGCGAAGTAAATCTAAGGGAGTTCGTAGCATTTTCGGTTTAATTCACTCTAGTTATTGTCGCATTTAATAACTTCTTTTTGCTGAGCGGTTGCTTACTGTAACGGTATGTTTTACGGGCGGGGTTGTTAGCCCCCCCACCAGCATCTGAGTTTAGAAAACAAACATGTTTGTAGGTGATAGGATGTAATATGCGTAACATCGGGCCAGATAATAAATATTTCCTATCACGTCAACGTATTTCCTGTGACGCAGTGTCAACTAAAGAGTATCCCCGATACATTAGAATGTGAGTCGAAGATCTTTCGGCAATTATTAACATACACACATGAAACAATTGGAGAAAGCCAGCACCCCACGGGCGCCAACAGTTTATGTATTATTGTATTTCAACATTCCAAAGTTGAAAATGGTTGAGCCAACCATTCGCCACGACACACTGTACTTCACTCTCGCACGGTTCGGGGCGCTTAAGCAACCAGAGCAGAAGCGGTACTCGATTCATACTTCCAGTTTGGCGGCAGGACAGCCTTGATCTTGTAGTAGCGGGCCAGACGGTGGATGCGGGACTCGATCAAAATTAAACGGAACTTGCTGTCAATGTCCTTGCGGTTACGCTCCAAGTGCTTGCGGATCGAGACGGCCTTTTTGATCAGGAAGTACAGATCCTCCGGAATATCGGGCTTCAGGCCGACAGCCTTCATAATACGCAACACCTGCAATAAGCAACGACAAATCAGTGACACTGAACTAACATCAACAATACCGTCACATGTAATGCTGATTACAAGATAACTTAGCACCGTACGAACCTTGTTGCCGTTCACGAACCGCACCTGGGCCACACCGTGCGAATCTCGCAGAATGATGCCGATCTGCGACGGTGTCATGCCCTTTTTGCCGAGCTTTTTAATCTGCTCCTTCACATCCTCGGCGTTCAACTTCAGCCACGACGGAACCGAACGACGGTACGGTAGTGCGGATTGGGAAATACCCTTACCAGGAGCATGCATACGACCCATTTTTCAGTATTTTTATTCGTGCCTCAGCACCGCGTGTTAATTTACCGAGAGTTTGTACAAGAAAGATGGAGGAAGCTGTCATTTCATTTCATGACAGCACGGCAAATTCGGGGAACTGTCAGAAATTTAGTTGCGACCATTACGGCTAGAGGTCGCGTGCTTTGCGAAAAGGCTTTTTTAACGAACCGAAAAATTCTTTATCAAACGATCACAAAAAGTATATAGAAAGTACCAACTACCGCAGAACTGTTTTTTTTAATATTCCTGTTTTTGTTTGGATTGAATCAATGCTGAACACAGAAAAATACACAATATCACAAAATGCGAACGAATATTTTAATGCGATGCTCAACATTATAAGATCCATAAAGCCTTTCCCGGCATCTTTGAGACCTTTTCAGCTGAAAAGATGAGAAGTGAGTGAGAACTATAGTGAGAAGAGCGTGAAAATTTTGAACAATTCACGCATGCCCACAAACAATGGAGAAGAATAAAGCAATAACAACGAAGCATTATTTCACCCCATGCAATAAGCAAGTTGGTTTGCAAAAAGGGAACCGAATTCGACTACGTTCGTGTTTTTGTACATTTTGAGGAGATTTTGAGAACGGTGAGGATGGCAACGTGGGACGAAGGCGTCTAAACCGTTAATCTGATATTCGTAAAAGATTACCAAACGAGCAGCCTTCCGGAAGTTGTTCTGGTGGGCAATTTATACGTCCGAAACGGTATGTAATTGGCGACCATTGGGCGGCTCTGACGGGGTCAACTGTTTGGGTTACTTATCTTTATCTTACCTGCGCTTGTTTGGGTCTTTAGTTTTTTTTCGCACTTTCCAACTAGTATGCCCAATAGTGACTCGTCCGGTGGTATCTACTCCCCTATTCCACAGGCAGTATCTGGTTCGGAGAGCGAAGAGGAATTGTTACGAGTTCTACGAGCAGCGGATAAGGTTACGGTGCCGATTATGCTGAACGGTATCGGTATGAAGGACGAAAGGGAAAATGGTGGAGCTGGTTGTTATCCGCCTAGCCCCAGCGATGTCGAGGAAGCAAGCGGTGTTTTCCATGCCGATAATGTGGCCATTCTTAACGAGGCAGGGCCTATTCCCGACCACAAAATGTCCACTCCGCGAAAGTGTTGCTTTATCGCATCGTTAGCGGTCTGCTGCCTTTCTTTGGTCACTTTTCTGTGGATTATTCCGTGTTCGGATGATCTGTCCTGCCCCGCAAGGTAAGTTGAGGGAAGGAGAGGAGGTTGCAGTGGTTCTGCTAAACTAATGACATTCCGTTCACTAGGTCAGAGCGCGTGAAGACTCAAAATTGGATAAGAAATTACGAAAAAATTGAGTTGAAAGGTGTTATCAATGTGGTGGAGGGTGTGCACGGAAAGAGCAAGAATCTGGTTTTTATGTACCGCGGCGATAAGTTGTACCCAGATTTAGACGATTCGTACCACCGGCGGAACGGAATCATTTCATTGGTTGGCAGCTCTGGCAAGGTAGCGTGGTACGACCAAATGGTCCATGAACCGAAGAGCATCGACTGTTCGTTGCTCGATGCAGACCGGAGTGGTTCTCCAGATTGTCTGGTATTGGATGAGTACGGCCAACTCGAGTGCATTGACCCACTGTCCGGTGAGTGGTTGTGGCGTGCGGAAGGCTACAACAAACGGAGCCCCGGTGTTGGGCGACAAGCCGATATGCTCGACTTTCCTCTACTCATACCGGATGTGGATGGTGACGGCGTAAACGAATTGTTGTTTGTGACCAGCTCGAGCGAAATACGCCACAATCGGCTAGTGATGATTTCCGGTCGGAAGGGTATCACAATCGGAGATTCGTACGCCGTGAAGGAGTGTCTGTATGTTCACAAGTTGACGCTCGACGGGTTGAACGTCAAGTTTAATTGTGTGCGAGATAAAAGTGAACAGCAGAAGGCAAAGTCGTTGCCAGAGCTGTATAAATTGATCCACCGGAAGGCACTGGACATGCGAATCGTACGTCGTATGCCGAACGGATTGCCGCAACACAAGTTCTTCGGCCAGCGACGAAACACTGAAAAGCAGCGCACCATCACGAACGTCGGTGGGAAACAATTGGTGGTGGAGAACCGAGGTCGTTGCCCGGAAAATTGTTCCACTTCAGTTCTACTGACCGAAGAGTCCACCGGAGAGGTCCTGTGGAACGTATCTGGTCGACAATTGTACGGAATGCAGCCTGTTCGACTGACTTTCGCGAATTTCGGAGCCGATAACCGATCCACCGTGTACGGATTCGTGTTAAAATTCTGGGAATGGAGTCAGCGTGATCCAGACAATCGTAGCTCACGCTTCCGACGAACCGTCCTTGGAATGGCTCCCAGTTTGAACCGTTTCGGACATCAGCTCGTCCACCAGCAACCCTGGATAGGACCGCCGGGGCTCGATGCCATCTCCAAAACCTCCGCTCGAGGTCAAAACCAATCTTCTTCGCCACCGTCGTCACACTCTACGAACGGTCATCGGTATCAAGCGAGCGGTGCGTTCCGCAATCGAATGCGGTTTTTGAAGGAAACGGTCAAACTGATTGTGTTTAACTCGACTGACATCAAGATCGAGAACACAAGTCAAAGCAACGTGATACAGTTTTGCCGCGAACCGATCAACAGTGGCGATGCAAGCGAAGAGATGTTTTGTCAGCCGGACCTTAACTACCAAGAAAACTCACTTTTGATTGCCGACCTCGACGGCGATGGATCGCAGGAGTTGGTGTCATACTATTCCACGTTCGTTAAAACCGTGATCGGCGAGTCGGACGGGATGGGAATCGGGATTGGAGGTGGACCCGGTGTCACAATGAAGCTCAAAACATTCGTACAGTTACTTCGCCTCGAATCAGAGTTGCCAAAACTGTACGCGACCATGACACAAGAGAGCCCTTCCGGTAACACTAAGCATCGATAAACAAGAAATGCCAAGGGCGAAAACGAAAAGGGATAAATCCCTTCGGATCGTGTGATTGTGTGATCTCATACCAACTGTATCAAAGCATTTATGGTGACTTCATGTTACTTGTTCTCGTAACGCCTTTTTCCTTCTACCGCACGATGTACCTGTTTTCAAGAGACACCCGTTCGTTTAGTCCCAATGTTTAGTAACTACACAAATAAATAGATAGTTAATAGAAAACAAACAATTATACTATTATTATGAATTTCAGGTTCAGGTTCTGGTGAATTTACGCTACGAAACTCGCTACGTCAACATTATGAAAAAGCTCGATCACTTTGCAACTACCACCCAGAAAACCGTAACGGCATAAATCGAACTAAAAAAGCGAATACCTGTGTAAACAAATGAAATCGTCGGATACATCCAGGCTGATGGGGCGTCCATCCGATTTAACGTAACGCTTTTTATGCTTTTAAGAGTTTACAAATGAATTAGGTTTGGTTTCAACGAACAGAGCAGCCGCAATTAGGTGTCGCCCGGAGGCAAGAATCAGCGTTTCTAGTACCAACTTTTATTGACTTTAGCTCCAACGAGCCATCCCAGCTCTCGTTATTTCGGTGTATGTTTGCGATTTTAGTGCGTATACACATTTTTCCACCTTGCAAAAAAAGCTTATCCCATACGAAGTTATCAGTGACGACGAATGAGGCCGTTATGCCTACTACTGTCAACGGGTGTGGCCGATGGCTTTACCTTATCAGTGACGTCACTAACTACGGTAGCAGCAAATGTTCCACGCGAAGTCCTTTTTATTTCCTCGTCATCATGAGTTATCGATGGCAACCACACAGATTCGCACTGATGTTGCTCTGACGACCTCGTTGTAGTGGCCGGCGCTTGCCATTGGTTACTTCGCTCGCATGAGGTTGTATTGCACTTACAATTCGTGCTGCTAGTGGAAGCAATCGATGTTAGCAACAAGAGCAACTACAGTCAAAACAACGGGCTTCTTATAAATAGCTGACCGATCGAAAAAATCTGTCAATAAGGTATCAATCATTAACGCGATCGTGTTTGATTTCGCGATCATTCACATTCAAATTGTGCCTTTTGAAAGGAAACAAACTTTGAGAAACTTTCCAAGCAACAGTTCTGCTCCGTGGCTTGTTTGAAGTGACTGCTATAAGTGATCAACCTGTGACAAAAACTTTGAACAGATTCGACATCCGAAAACAACAATTTCTTTTTATATTAGTCTTTAAACGAAACGCGACTTGCCGGGAGCCACCACAATGACATCGGCCTATATCGATAGCAAACAAGGAGTCAGCAGGATGTAAGTAAAAAAGGTTTGATCGTCGCAATATATTTGATCTTTTGGGTGGCAATAAATGTTTGTAAACTTAGTTCTATTCAGTGATATCTTATACAATACGTAAAGTGATAAACTCCAGTGAGACAAATGAAGTGTGGCAAGTTTGTGTGTCTGTTCAAATCAATTACGGCCTCCCTTGCAATCCATTACTAGCAATCATGGTCTTTCACTGCAATGGTTTTCAATGTCTCTATTTGTGCCATTCGCGTGTCTCTGTTTCAACCTACCAAGTCATATTTAACACCATGCACAATGCACTCGCAATTGCAGAGCGCGTCATTGGAGGTAAGCAAATTAAGCAAATGGCTGACTGTTACCAACGCGAGACAACGCGAGAAAGATTGAATAGGAGCTAGGCGTTCAGCGCCAATTATAGTCATTTGCTGGTCAGCTGCTATTCGTTTGACAAGTTACGTTCTCCTGTTAGTTTGCAACATAAATCCATAAAGCATCTACCGGGTGAATTTGGAGAACGACACTTTAGTAATGTTACTCATGTTTGGAGGCTGCTATGGCTGTAGCCATGGTTAGGGGAAGAAATAGTAAAATTTATTGCTACACTAGAACAATCAGATAAAAATGTCTGCAAACATATGTAATCACTTGACTTGAAGTATTTGGTTTCCTCTGGAAGCTGCGTCAAGTATCTTCTGTGCGTATACAAATCCTTTTTTTCAAAATCATCGTTAACGAGGTTTGTTTCAGCCTATTTACATTCGGATTTGTATGACAAAGGCAAAGAAATCGGAAAAACAAGTTGCATCAGCCAGTTTGAATAGCCTATCACCAACGGGTACTTGCACACCCCCCGTGAGGGGTTATGTTTTCAAATCCGATCGACCTTCTAATCAGTGTCGATCGTGGTGATCAATGTCCCATTCGCTCGCCATCTTCGTCGGTAGGTGGTTTCCCGTGGCATGCCGGAGAAATTTCTTCCCCCGTTAATGATGACCCTGCATCTTGATAAGCATCAGGTTGGGTAAAAATAGGACGTTGTCGATTATGGGTAAACGGAATCGATACTATCACACGTAAGATATTCATGATCGGTTGTGAACTTGTCCTTTATTTTGCTGATTAGATGTACAAGTAAAAGTAAAAATACCGCACAATTCAGCGACAGTGTGATAGAGTTCAGTTTCGCATTTAAAAACCCCTTCTAGAAACAGCCTTGACATGCATCCAGAATAAATGCTAGGAGTGCTATTCTCTTATCAATTGAGAACTTATTTGTCCAGAGACTGGTCATGACGTCTACGACCGTTGTCAACAAGTTGTTTTCATCCAACGAACCGGTCAACGCTTCCTACATCCTTCATATCAGCATCCTTTGCCCGGCAGGTCCACCGATGTTCTTTAGTTTCCGCTACTAGTGGTCACTAGTTGGTACTAGTTGTGACAAAAAGATCGCTTCAATGGGAGGCAAATCACCGTTTCAACCGACATTGGCAAACAATTTGCCCCCTAACGGACCGTTAATAAAGGAGAATGAAACGGGCCCACAACAAGCCAACTTGAACATGGTCGCGTTTTCGCAAGGTTCGCGTTAAAAATGTTCCGATGAGGCGAATGGTTGTTAGCAATTTTACATCAATCGAATTAAACTCGTGTGGCAATTGTTTTCTTGTTTTCCTTCCGCAAAATGATGTCCAGCCAGCGGCGACTAGCAAAAACAACTGGGAACAGCATCATAATCAATTTAATTACACTCGCACCCATAAGCTTCGGTGCCGTGCATTTCCTTATTCTCTCTCGCGTGCTGCCCTTTCCGGATTCGCCAAAGGAGCGACAGTCGGCGAAGACTGTGTCTTAATCACCGCTCGGTTGCCGAGCTTTCCGTCGTTCAAAAGCCACGAGGGCCCGGACCAGTTCAGTTCAGTTACGATCGAGACACGTTAATGAACGGTGCAGATTTTCTGTACTAACAGAAACCACGTTCAATCCACGTCCCGTCTTCGAAAAACAAAAATAAGATCAGATAAACTTCGTCCATTGGTGTTCAAGTGTAACGTAAAAAAGTAATAATTTAAAAAAACAATTATTGATGAAGCTTGTTGCAATTTAAAAGCAACCATAATTCGCCGGAGTCCCAAAAGGTTGGGAATAATAATTTTGTGTCCTTTTGACTGCCGATAGTGGTTTATTTGTGAAACGATGCGTTTTGTTTGATACGAGCCACTGCTAACCGATGACGATTGAGTAATCGTTTTCCAACAAGAGAGAACATTTTCAAAGTCAAAACAAAGGAAGAGGTTCAGTTTTCTTGTGGAACAGTGGAAAGATTCTATTGCCCACTAATCACCTAAGCTTGGGAATAACTCGTCGAAAACTAAAACAGTAACAATGAGCAAATTTGGCCATGTTCAACATGATGCGGTATCCAATGGAGGGCACCGGCATACAAACGGTCGTCATCAAAACGGCCTTTCGGTCGGTGCCCGGAACGGAGATGCGCCGAACAGCTACCTGAATGGCGGAACTAGCGTTGCCAGTCCGTTCAACATGCCACGCACCGAGCACGTAGGGTAAGTGGCCTGTCAGGGTAACAAACTGGGTCTACATACGTTAACCGACGTCATTGTGGAAAAACATCAGAAAGAAGATTTATGATTGCCACCAGACACGATGTCTGGAAACATACAGTTTAACGCCGACGGCGATGGTGACCCGAAACCCGGCACGATAGTGCATACAAATGAATCGAGAAGATACTTTGAAGGGTTACTCTTTAAGCTTAACGTCCATGACGAGTCACCTGTAGCGATTGAAGGAAAACTCTGGCAATGCAGCAATTTAATATATAATTGGTTCTTCTCAATGTGGACCAAACTTTAAAATGAATGTTTACGATTCTTGTGCTCAAAGTAACGAAACATCGACTTTTGCCGATTGCTTCAATTCTATTGAGTTTTTCTTTTTCCAAGTTCTGTTTCGCCAAGGTCTACTTTTCGAAGTAGGAATGTGTGGAAAAAGTGTGTAGAATCAATTGTTGCGTGGAATGTTTACAACTGTAATATAATATACAATAATGTACATACATTTCAACATCGTTTTCCATTCAAACACACCATGGAACGGACGTGATGATCACTACCCAATGACGATCCAGTAATCATGATCTGTTTCTCACGATTTTTGTTTCCATGTCTTTGGTTTTCTAATCTTTACGAAAGCATTTACGTTGAATGCAATAAAAACAATTTTCACAAAAACAACCTACCACATTGGCGTGGCTTATCTCCATGGGATAATACGCAGTACGCAGTCGGTCCCCCCAATGTAAGGCGTCTGCAAAGTTTATTTGGAATATTTGATGTCTCTGCCACCGTTCTAACGCTCTTGAACTGCCTATCAGCAGTTTGTCACGTCATCCGCCACCAAAGATCTAGAATATGGCGCAGTCAGCTCCGATCGCCAAATCCTGACAAATGGCGATCTTGAAACAGCCACGGTGGCTCCTGTTGCTTATCGCGCACACAACCGAACAATGAATTCGACCACTCCACATGTGTTCAGGCTAGTGACAGTCGATTTCGTTAAAACTAAATGTTTCCACGACTTCGGTCTCTTCCGACCTGCGTGCATCGCCAGTCGGCTCCAGTGAGTTTGTCCTGCTCTGTTGTTTCCGTTAGTCACCGTGCTCCCAGATCGCTGATACACTAATCGGTCGGTCTCAGATGGCGCTAAGGTCATCGCGGACCGGCGCCCTGGCGTGCAACAGGCCCTAAAATCTTCCAGCTGTTCCCTGGCTCTACTGCTGATAATGATGACACCTTAATCGTTTTCGTTTGCTGCCGTTCGTCTTGATGCTCAGTAACGCTTGAGAGCCTACATTATCATAAATCGAGTCTTCGGGCTTTCTTGCATTAAATTATCGGTGCCCAAACCTTCTGCTCGACTTCATTCTTTGGTGATGCGTTTTCAAATGTTGGAACTGGGACATTTGTCTTCTAGCAAATCTGACTCTCTTATCTGTTTTCCCCCACAGGTACACTTACGATATACTGAAAGAGATCGCCAACTACTTGTTGGCGCGCACGGATCTACGTCCGAAGGTGGGCATCATCTGTGGTTCGGGACTGGGGTCACTCGCTGATCAGTTGACGGACGCGGATAGCTTCGACTACGAGACCATTCCGCACTTCCCAGTTTCGACAGTTGCCGGTCATGTTGGGCGGCTCGTGTTCGGCTATTTGTCTGGAGTGCCGGTGGTGTGCATGCAGGGACGTTTCCACCACTACGAAGGGTACCCACTAGCAAAGGTACGATAAGGAAGTGGAGAATATGCTAGACAGATTACAAATGTAACTCATCCCTCCCTTGCTTTTCCAGTGCTCGATGCCGGTGCGAGTAATGCACCTAATCGGCTGTACGCATCTGATCGCGACCAACGCAGCCGGCGGTGCCAATCCCGGTTACCGCGTTGGTGACATTATGTTGATGCGTGATCACATTAACTTTATGGGTTTCGCCGGCAACAACCCACTACAGGGTCCAAATGACGAACGGTTTGGTCCCCGTTTCTTCGGCATGGGTAAGGCGTATGAACCGCGGCTGATACAGAAAGCAAAGGAAATTGCCCGGCAGATCGGTATCGAGAATGAGTTACGTGAGGGTGTTTACACGTGTCTCGGGGGCCCAAATTTTGAAACCGTCGCCGAAGTGAATATGCTGCGAATGCTCGGCGTGGATGCGATCGGTATGTCGACGGTGCACGAAATTATTACAGCTCGCCACTGCGGCATGACGTGTTTCGCCTTCAGCCTGATTACCAACATGTGCACCATGAGCTACGACGAAGACGAGGAGCACTGCCACGATAGTATCGTCGGCGTTGGCAAGAACCGCGAAACGACGCTCGGGGAGTTTGTAGGCCGAATGGTAAAGCACATTCACTATGAAATGAAAAAGTAAAGGCGAGATCGGGGAAACGGTTTTGTCCAAACAAAACAAACCAGCAAGAAAAACAAAGAAAAACATTAGTTCTAGCCTTTAGAGTCTCTGGGTGGTCGGTAGGCTATGGTAATGAAGGTGGCGAGTAGTGTAAGTAACCTAGGTAGAGTGTAATAATTATGGATTTGTTTGATATGCTGTGTAATTTAATTGTAATAAATATGTCCCAATCGTTGTTATCTAAAGCTTTGATTTTCTTCGTTAGTAATCTATCTTTTCTCCTATATATATAAAAGAGTACCGCGTTATTGTTATTCTCTTCAGAACTCAAGAACGGCTGAACCGATTTGGCTGAAAATTGGTGTGGAGGTAGCTTAGATCCAAGGGGGTAACATAGGATACTTTTTATAATCCGATCGCGTCACAATGAAGCCACAATACGCACAATGTGTTTTTTTTCACATACTGCAACGGGACAAACAGAGCGCGCAACAACAAACAATTGTTGGCTTCTTTTTCTCGCTAATGCAGCGTTCCCCCACCCCCCTTTCCCCCTTCCAACAAATAAGGTCGACGCGATCTCTTCCACTGAGGCGGCATCGACAAACGATAGACAGAGAGCGAAACAGCAAGCAATTGTCTCTCTCTTGCGTATGTTTACACTCTCTCTCACGAACGCCGAATAGTTTGGCAAATTGTCAGCCAGTGAGAGAGCCTCCAGTTATTCTCGCGATCCAATGAGCAATGAGCAATTGTTTAGCGACAAAGGCGGATCTCCTTTCTCATATCTCCTTTCATCCTTCGCGTCGTAAAAAAATTAACGTGCGAGGAAATAATATTGAATACTTCATTTTAAACACTTGCTTTTTCGGGAAATAATTTTAATCGTAGGGAAGCATTCCCCAGTAAGTATTTACTTAAAAATAGTGTAATTGTACCGTACCGTGTTTTGTTTGGGAAAAAATGTGAAGATTCGTGTCAGTTCCAGCAATCCTGATCTTCAGGTGAATAAGGAGATACCAGCTAACAATTAGGAATGCCAGCGCCAAATCGTGAACTGAATGACGTATATAATCGAGATGTTTGGCGCATGTTGCGAGATGTTTTGGAGGGGCAATGATTTTACTGTCCTGAAATTTCCGCCAAACACTGCCAGTAATTCCAAGATCAGCTGACGAAATGAAGTGCTTCTCTTCTTATTGGACAACGACCGCTGAACGGTTTTAGCCTGCACCAACCAGCGACAATGTTAATCTCTGATACTCTTTCTAAACGTTCGTTTTTACGGGCCGGGTTGTTAGTCCCGCGCCAACCCCCCTGGAACGCCGGAATCGGGAATCGAACCCATGGCCAGCTGCGATACAGGGACGAGCGTTACCGAATGCTCCTATCACGGGGGGCCCATTGCCTCTGGGGCGAAACAGAGTTCGCCGGGCCTGCTAGTATATATATAAAAATGGTTGTTTGTCTGTCTGTACCGTATTTTCTGCAAAACGCCAATCCGCTGCGCCAATCCGCGTGAAATTTTGCACAGCGTAGTTTTGTGACCCCGGATTGTGAATAGGAAAGTTTGACCCTCCCAAACCTCCGGGGAGGGGGGGCTCCCATACAAACGTAACGTACCGTAACGTCCCATACGTAACGCTCATACGTAACGCCCATACGTAGCGCCCATTCGTAACGTCACAACGAACCAAATTCGGCAGTTGGGAGCCTTAACAACTACTGCTAGGATGTGCTCACGGAACGTTAAACTGCAATCGAGCTTCACACCAAGGTCCCTAACAGAGGATACGCGAGACAAGGAAACGGAGTTTGAACAGTAGTTGAAAGAGATCACACGAGAACGGGAGAACGAGATGACAAAACATTTTTCTGAACAAAGAAAAAGATAGTTGGCAAAACACCAGAGGGAAACAGAATCTAAGATTTCTTGTAAGGCAAGGCAATCAGAGATGCTGCGGATGGGGGAGTAGATTTTCAAATCATCTGCATAAAGCAGATGACCCGAAGGAGGAAGGATGCTACAAATATCGTACATGAACAAGATAAACAGGAAGGGGGAAAGAACACTACCTTGGGGGACGCCAGACTATGTCCTAGCCGGGTAATGATTTAACAAAGTTTTTTACTATCTTACATGCATTGGGCTCTTATTCGTGCTGCCAGTGTCACAAAACAGTTGGCACTCGTCCAGGTTCAGGTCGCACAGCCAATTATTGCCGCTAAACGAACTCAATTCAATTTAAACGTACGGACCACGATGAGTGCGTTTCGCGCAGTGCGAAGATCCAGAACTTAATCGAACAATCTATTGTTGCGAATAAGATGCCACCAGCCGGGTAGCTAACCGGTATGGATATGCTATAGGGAAAAGACGGTCATAAACCAACTTTAAAAAGTGAGGATTTTTGTTATATTTTTCCAAAATATATAAGTTATCTATGACCAATCCGAATTTTAAGTCTTCTGCGTTGCGTAGATTCTGAGAATTCATCTGATAAAGAATGATAAAAATTTGTCTTTCAAACCAACTTTCATCAGCCTCTTTAACGTGATCGTAATATAACGTACAACATTAGAAAGATAATGGATCCTTCTTTGATATGTAAAAAACAAATGCTCACGTTTGGCATTACTTGTAAATTTTTATCGGGAATTAGTAAAGAAAACTACGAAAAAATACAGTTTTGCAACTATTTCAACAGCAGCAAACAAATGTTTCGCGTTGTTTCGCCCAAGGCATAGGCATTACAATTAAAATTTAGGTAATTTAAAACTAGTTCCAGTGAATTTTGCATCCGTCCCGATCCGTCCGTGGTCTCTATGTAGTCTATGAAATGGTCATACAAAACAGATTGCCTTTATGAGTTCTATGCCTTTTCCATTATTTCGGTAAACTAGCTAAAATGTCTATCTTGTATTTGAACAACCTAATGTACCCTTCACAACATACGTTTGTATAGAATTGTACGTTGTGCAATTTTTATGCCCTTTCGATGTGCCCTATAGACAACTGAATATGTGTTTCTCTCAGGGCATTTGTATTTTAAGGTAGTCGGTATAATGAAAGAATATTTTCAGGAACTGTTCTTAATGTAGATAAAGAATTAATAGAAAAGTTTAAGGATATCTTAAAAACCATTAGCTCCGAGTAAATAGGTAACCATTCAGAGAGTTAACTCTATTATAATACTCCTCGATCTTTATATATCATTTTTTACACTCATAAGCCACTAGATATTTATCAGTAATTCCATATTTTTTGACGAAAGATTAAAACATGTTAGTGCCCAGTAGTTAGTGTAGAAAAAAAGGTTATTTATTGTACTTGAACGCTTGTATTGCACATTCAATGTTGAATTTAATCAAAACACATGCAAAGAAAAAAACGATGAAAAAAGACCGTAGATTCTTCCTCAAACCAAATATGTCCACCTATCCCATACAAATTCCCCACAGTGGGTCGCAAGAGACAAATCCGGTTTCGATGCACGATCGAGTCTTCGTTAAATGTCGTTATCACGCGGAATGGAGCAACGAGTGCTTCGACCATTGGCGCAAGTCCATCGCACGATCAGTCACATCTGGTCGGTCTCCTCGAATGGATGCCAGTTGTTCCATTGTTGTTCCAACAGCGAAAGGGATTTAATTAAAATTTGTAATCGTTTCGCCAGTTAACCGACTAAACAATACTGGTGCACGCAAACAGTAGGATCATGAACACGGAAGTGGAAAATAAGAACGGCAGTGCCAACGGGGTGCCGAATGAATCATCGAACAAATCGCTCGGAAAGCGACACAATACGAGGCTGTACAACGCAGTGAAGGATAACGTAAGGTACTACGGATACCGTCGAGACCGTCTTCCACAATTCATCTTCTTCACCATCTTCTGGAATGCAGAGCGTGCTGTGATTGATGCAACGACCCATAACGGGTATTTTTTAAAGCTGCTCAACGAGCTTGCTAGATAAGTGCATTAGGGCAAGGTCAGCCCACATTATCACACAAACTATCGGCCTAATGCACGGCGGAGACTTTCTCTTTCTAACAACATTTAGACACCTGAGTAACTAGATTTCGATCTGGTTTAGGCGTTCTCTAAGGTATATAAGTACGGCTTCGAATTTTTACTAAAATGTGAACGGTCGAAGTTTCATAGTGCGATTTTTAGCTTTCGTGTCCGACAAGTGGTTGCTTCAGAAAAAATGCCTTTCTTGAAATGAGAACATGGAAACCATACACAAACCTGTGTCAAGAACATGATTCCCTTGGCTTCGGAGACAATTCGTGCCGTGTCAACTGAAACGTGCCTTGTAAAGCACAAAGAGTTGCCCTAATTATCTCATTGCAGCAGGCTAAGTACTAACGTAAACTGTTTCCACCGCCAACCATAGTTACGGTAGCTACGAGATGGTGCAGGAAATCGCCACTTATCTGCTGGGCCGCACGACCATCCGTCCACGGTGTGGAATCATTTGTGGCACTGGATTGAGCTATTTGGCCGAACAGCTGACTGAGGCGGACAGCTTCGACTACGAGACCATTCCGCACTTCCCAGTTTCGACAGTTGACGGTCATGTTGGGCGGCTCGTGTTCGGCTATTTGTCCGGTGTTCCGGTGCTTTGCATGCAAGGCCGTTTCCACTACTACGAGGGTTATTCTTTAGCGAAGGTTGGTTCACAAATTCTATAAGGAAAAGTCACACGTAGTACAGCTGTAGTTGGACTTCTTTTTGTAGTGTTCGATGCCGGTGCGTGTGATGCGGCTCGTCGGCTGTACGCATCTGATTGCAACCAATGCGGCCGGAGGGATCAACTCAAGCTTTCGCATTGGTGATGTGATGCTAATTCGTGATCACATTAATCTGATGGGTTTTGCCGGTAACTCTCCGCTGCTTGGACCAAACGATGAGCGGTTTGGACCGCGCTTTCTCGGCATGGCGAAGGCGTACGACCCACAGTTGCTGCAGGTGGCCCGGGATATAGTTCGGTTGGATTTGCACGGATTGCAGGGAATTTTACGCGAAGGCGTGTATTGCTGCGTCGGAGGACCAAGCTTTGAAACCGTCGCAGAGGGACAACTCCTGAAACTGTACGGTGTGGATGCGATCGGAATGTCGACGGTGCACGAAATTATCACGGCGCGCCACTGCGGCATGACGTGTTTTGCGTTCAGTCTGATTACCAACATGTGCACCATGAGCTACGACGAAGACGAGGAACACTGCCACGAGACGATCATCGGAGTTGGTCGACAACTAGAAAGCCGCGTTGGAGAACTGATCCAACGCGTAGTGTCCTTCATAGGCAGGACTACCTCTAGCGGGACGGAATCAAACGATCGGGTAAAGAGCGAGAAATAAAGGCCTAGAAAATATAGTGGACGCTATCAATAGATTGATCATTGTGAACGAGAGAAGCTTTCCATTTAACTACATTCGTTTTGCTGTATATTTCTTTTGCTTATTTCTTTTATGTTTAATACGTTTGATCATATTTTGAATACTTAGTCCTTAATCAACTTAATCACCGGGCTCTTTTAAAGTGAATTATTCGTTTTTTCATGTTCCATACATTTGTTTACGTTCACGTTTGCAGACTTTTGTTCTGCTTTCCTTGTTCTGCTACATTAATGGGGTGATTCCGTTCTTCCGTCCAGTTACCTGCTTCTATGCAGTTCCTTTGATGTTTTTTTTATTCATGTTTGTTTAATTCTTTTCCGTTCGTTCGCTGGCGCTATACCTCATCTTCATGTTATTTTAATGATTTATGTTTTGTTTTTGGGTTACCTTTTTGTTTGGTGTCGAATCGTGAGTTTCTCTGTATAGTTGAATAAGTTGTTGTGTACTGTTTGCTTTGTTTTGTTATTTAGTTAATAATATTCCAATGCTTAATGGCTTTTGTTTTAAGTCGGGTTACCTTTCGTACGTTTCGTAGAACCTTAAAGGTGTTGAATTTTGTTGTCTCATCATCCTCGTTTATCGGCTCTAAATACTGGAGCACTACGAGGCTTTCGTTCATTTAATATCAAACGTTCATTAAAGTATTTGGCGATTGAGTTTGCTCGTTTCTTGCATTTTTGCTTCAGCATATTCACTAAACATAAACTAATTGAAAATAGTTTTTGCACTTTGATACAAAATTTTGCATGTTCTGTGCACAAACGTGTGGCGTCGTGTGTGCACAGCAGTTTTAATTTCTCTTTTCTCTTTGCTTGTTGTGTGAATGTTCTGATGAGTTAACCAGAACACTGTATTTTTACCTATGCCGTACAAAAAATCGAAATAGAGTAAAAAAAATGTTAGAAATGTAATGTTCATTTCAACATGTCTCACGAGAGGGATTGACGGTCAAAGGGATTGTTCCTGTTACATTTCAACTTATTTTAGATGAGCAATGTTTTATAGATATTGGTTCTTGTTCTTGTGTGGACAATGTATCATTGCATGATCGGGTCACGTTGTGCACAGAAAACTGTCACAGCAATATATTTTTCACCATGCCCCATAACCATGGAGATGTCTGTGCGAATTGGGATTAAAAGGTAAAATTTGATAAAAAGTTCAATACAAAAACATGGACAACTTGGTGCTTCGGTTGTACTACTTCAGCCGCCATTGGTTAGAATTAAGTTCGTCCCGGTTCTCCTGGCTAGTTTAGTATCCCTGTCTTGGCGATGAAGCTTGCGGCACTTCACCACGCGTGAGAGGAGTGTTTTTGTGTACTTTCCTTTTGGCGATGCAGGTCTTTATTATGCTAGAGTTTAAAAGAATAAACCTGTAAGTGTAAATAAATTGAACGATCAAAACACGATTGAGTCATTGGTTGAATTAATCTTTGAACTGAATTGTTTGACTGAATTGCCGCTCGTCACGGAATCAGATGGCACAATGATTGTGTTTAGATAGATGGACATCATAAACACATCACCAGCAGCACCATAGCTGCATCCGAGCTCCTGCGTTAGAATGCAAAAGTCGGTTCACGTTCTAGGTTACGGGTTTTTAATGCGGGCCTTTTCATTGCCGTGAAAAGTGATACGCGTTGCGTCACTGAATGGGTAGATGTTTCATATTCTAATCTTTCCACCATTCGACAGATTTTTACTGGAACGAGGCAACTATACAAAGAACACATACGACGACGCAGCGTTGCGTTATTAAAAAATGTTTTGACCCGAAAAGTTGAAAAATGTTCAAAGGTTAATAGCGCTGCATGATAGAAGCGGAACGACAGACGACAGCGACATCAGTGACTGGCAGACTGGCTGGCAAGCAACCCCGAGGGGCAAGAACTTGTTGCGCAATTTTCTTTTACTAGATTCTCAAAATTCCAAAACCTTGGGTTATGTAATGAACCCTAACAAACACAAAAAAATCCAAATGAAATCTACACCCAACTTTATAACTAACACATCAAAATAAATGACAATAACACATAATAAATAAATGAAAGCAAATGTCGTAGGAAAATAGGACAAAAATAAATATTCAGTATAACGATTTATTCTGCAACTCTTCCCTAACTCTAGTAATGTGCCGGTCTACTCGTGTCTTAAAAAGGTGAATGACGGAAGGGACTAAAAAATTTACTCCACACTTATCAATTGATCTCTAGTGACGTTTACGCTACAAATCCAACTTGAATTACATAGCAGACCGTCCAATTTGTAGTTTTTCTATTCTAAATCTCCACGATGCTTCGTGGCCTTTTCAACACAAATTGTTTTATTTTTATGTTTAGATGTTATTAACTAAATGCCTTAGAGGTCTGTTGCTGAACTAATAAAGGCTGCCTGTATTAAGTTGATTACCTTCATTGACGATCCTTCTGTGGCACACATTCCTCCTTCTGTGTCACAACCTGTTTCGCTTTAATCGCATCGTTGAGGATTTTTTCAAGTGTAATCGCTACGAACCAGTCGCCCTTTCGCTGGTATATGATTGCAATAGAGCGGTCCAACACATCTTAGAGTCTCGCACACCAAAATACATAAATATTTGCACATATTAAGGATCGAAAAGACTTACTTTTGAACAATAAATTATAGCCGACACACAAACTAACGAAACGAAGAAAAAAATAATAATTACAAAAGTAGCAAGAATGTAAAGGAGTCCCTAATGAAACGGTTCTTCCGTTACACCAAAAACAGAAATTAAACTAAAAAGATTACAAAATAATAAATAACTGAACCGTTACAAACTAATTTTGCTAAGTATAGTTCAAACCAGGAAAGCGCGCTACACACGAAAACGGAAAGCTTATCGAGATCCATTTCCTATTGTCAGTCTCCGGGCACCGGATAGGCTATCAGAACCGATTCTTCCTTCGATCGATCGATGTTGAAGTTATCATATTGCTGTCGTATTAACAGTTCTTGCTGCTTGCTGGTAGCTACATGCCAAAGATTTCATTACTGTCATATTTAATTTGTTTATCGGAAAAATACTTTACACATCGAAGTACTTGCCGGAACGGTTTTCTAAATGCTTTGCACTTCCCCGTGCATCGTTCCCTAATACAGCTGCAATCGCTATTCGACTTTCGACTGTTCACTTTTGTAATCGCTTCTTTTGTTCTTTTTCTGCTTTCTTCTCTGCCTTCTTGAACTGTTTTTCGCGCTCGCGACGTTCTTTCTCATGCTGCTTGCGTTCCTTCTCGTTTAACCGGCGTAGTTCCTTGATGTTTCGCTTCAGGTGCTTCTTATCGTCGCCTCCAATGTTCAAAATCTTAAAGTCCGGCTTGTCCAGCTGCAGCAGTGCACCGCCCTCGACCGAGTGCTGCATAAATGCTGGTATGTGATGATCTAGTCCGATACCGAGCAACCATTGGCATACCTATGGACGCAGCATCAAAGATAACATTCGATGATCAATCGATATAAAAATATGTAGATTGGTGTACTGAACCTGTTCATTGGACCACTCCTCGACGGGACCGTTCTTCCATTGGTGAGCATCTCGAACACGGTCACTTGAGAAGCTGGACGTCGATCCGGACAGATCGAGCGTACGGCTCGGCGAGTAAGCGCCCGGTGAAGTGGATCCACTGGAGGCGCTCGATGGAGATGGTGGACCCTGAGAGCCCGCGCCGGTTCCACTCGATTGTCCCACTTGCGGTTGTTGGTGCGGCTGCTGCTGCTGCTGCCAAGGACCATTGCCGCCTGGAGGAGATAAATTTTGTGGAAGAATGTTTTTCACTGCGGATGAAACGGAGAAAAAGAGAAAAGCAAATCAAAGGAAAAAACCAAACGAATCTACAGTTAACTCTTGGTTCGTACTGGGCACACACGTATATTCGTAAGATTTTTAAATACGAAACTCGAAGGTCGAATTCTGCAACCTCCACCAGCACTTACACCTTCACTGTACTAGGTTGTTCATTAAGTTTTGACGTTCGATACCATAGGGCGCTGCTAGGAGTCTAATTTTTTTTTGTCATATTGGTACACTCTTCAGATGAACGTACGTGAAGTTTCATTTCAATCGGCCACTTAATTTTTTTTAACAAGCCATTTAGTAACGACTTCTCACAGTATTTTTTTACAATGGTAAAAATCAAGTACCGTGCAGTGATTTCATTTTTAGTTTTGGAAGGTTTAAAAGCAAAGGAAATTTATGAACGAATGTTGAAAGTGTATAAGGACTCTTTAGCTTTAATTAATTAGGTGGTTAAAAGGCAGTTATGAGTTTAGACGTGGTCGTAGTAGCCTTTAAGACGATCCATGTCAAAAACGTCAAAAAACAGACACAACATCGGAAATCGTAAAACAATACAGGATATCGTTTTCGAAAATCGTCCAATCATTGATAGAAATTAAGTACAAGACCTAGCCAACCCATTGAGTACTATAACCAATATTTTGACTGAAGTTTTGGGTTCCTGAAAGCTGTTTGCAAAATGGGTGCCGCATTCGCTAAAAACGCATTCGAATGCATCTTTCTCGACAACATTTAAAGCGTTTTCGATAGGATAAAGTGGATTTTGTGCATTGAATCATCACTATGGATAAGACTTAGGTCTATCACCATGATCCTGAATCAAAACGAGAGGTTAAGGAGTGATGTGAACCTTTTTCTTCAGTTCCGAAACGAGTTCGTCCAGAAATTGCTTAAAAAGATGTTAGGATCAGTTTTGTGGGATGCGAATGGAATTTTGCTAGCGAATTACTTGCAAATTGATAAAACAATAAATTTTAAATATTTTTGTCACATTTTAGAGCCACTGAAAGCGAAAATTCGTGAAAAAAGACCCGCACTGCAGAAGAAAGCCAACCTCTTTCATCAGGGCAACGCACCCTGTCAGAAGAGCATTTCGAAAATGGCAAAAATCCATGAATTGAAGTTCGAATTGTTGAAGTATCCACCCTATTCACCAGATTTGGCCACTAGTGACTTCCATCTGTTTGCTAATCCTGCGCGGAAAGCGTTTTTCATCAAATGATGACGTCATAGCAGCATACTGTAACGTGACAAAAATACTGTCATTTTAGTATTGAAAAAAGGCTTGGCTTGTAAACAAAGAATAAAATGACCGATTGAAATGAAACTTTCCATACGTTCATCTGAAGAGTGTACCAATATGACAAAAAAAAATTAGACTCATAGCAGTGCCTTATGGTATTGAACGTCAAAACTTAATGAACAACCTAGTACTTTTTGGTTGTAAATGCTCGAAAAGGACCGGAATGATGTCAGAACAATAGACGAATAAAAACGGATACATGCATGTTACCAATGCAATGGTAAAATGAAAAAAATTAAGAGCAAGCACATGTACACTGATTGAGGATACCTTTAGGTTGTGCTTCGTTAACCGCCTTCTTGATTTCCACCAGTAGGTTCTGCGACAATGAAGCCGCTGGGCTGAGATGTCGCTGCTGATTGATTTCCGAGTAGTCGTCACTCGAGTCACGGGATGACGCATCATCGATGAGGCCACTGCCGGAGCCTCGTCGTCCTTCACGTTCCGCCAATCGCTCCTTCAGCTGCTCGGCCAGCAGGGGCGGCGTAATGCCTTTGAGGCCTTTTGGTCGCCGACTTGGATACATCCAGCTGTCGCTTGACAGCCCACTGTCCTTCAGTTTGTCGGTCGACGATCCGAGATCACTGTCGTACGATGAAGCATTCAAATCGGAGCCATAGCTCGAGTTGAGCTTTCCATTATCCGATCGGTAGATGCTTGGAATCGTCGTGTGGTGTTGCTGCTGATGATCGCCAGTACCACCACCCGTATGACCGGCGGAACCTCGCTCCTTGTTTACCTGTGCGTACACCGGTGGACCAGTATCCTCACCCTTCATCAGCCCCGCCGTTACCACTTTCCGGCCAACGATCTGCGGTGCACTGTACAGCCCACTGTACTCCACGTTAGATGCGGCCGTCGTCGTGTTTGTCGTCGATATCGCGTCATCCTCACTTTCGTCCAATGCACAATCGGAACCACTGTTGCTGTGACTTCGCTTTCCCGGCAAATTGCGCTTGGCCAGACCACCGGACCGGGCCACGAGATCACTTTTGCCCTTGTTCAGCGAGTTGTCCAGCAGCTTATGCTGCGGTACGGCACCCACATCGAGATCGTCATCCTTCGCCGGTGGAACTTTCCGTTCTACGGTCGCCGTTTTGCCATCCTCACCCTCACCGTCCGGCGACAGATCGCTGAACTCGGTGTCAGAAAACTCGGTTTCAAGCTTCTGAAAGATAGGTTTCGGCGGTTGCCGACGAGTCATCTGGGGTGTAAGCTTCAGGCTCGTGCTGTCGTATGGTAATATCACAGGAAACCCAGCTTTTCGTTGCGTTTCCTGTAAATCTTGCTCGAGACAGATGACACGGTCTTTCAGCTTCTTCACCAGCGCGTTGTACTCGGTGTCCTTTTCCTGCAGATGTTGCAAGTAGTACTCCTGGAACTGAATCTACAAGCATGGAAAGGGAACGGAGTTCAGAATGGAAAATGATTAGCATAGAAAAGAGTGTCCTAAATTTCGCATCGCTCACCATATCCCTTTCGCGGTGCTGATAATCGCGCAGGATTTTCTTTACGCGGCTGTACTTCTTTTCTAGTACCAGATATTGCGCTTGTGACTGCTGTAGCATATTTTGGTAGTTGTTCGCTTCCTTCTTTATGTTGGCAAGCTCGCGCTCCGTATGCTTTACCCGTTCATTCAACAACTCTGCCTCATTACACGTTTGTTGATATTTAATGAGCTACGTGGTGCGGACAAGATGTGTGTAAGCCATTTGTCGATTGATACAATGGTTGGGAGTGGAGAAAAATGGGAAGTATTATTCATTTTTATCTCGGTTAGTTTGCGAACAGAAACAGGAAAATAGTTACTATACAACGGTTGAATGACAGTAAAATATGAAAGTGTTATCAGTGGTCAATTCAGTGAATCAAGTGAAACCAGGTGATTAAGTACATGAGTGGTACCATTTACAAATTTATGAAAATTTTGTTTTACACACCAGGACTTAATTGACAATATGCCTCATAATATGTGAGTGGCGGTACTTAGAAACAATAGTTCTACATTTCAGCCGGACGATAAAATGATTAACTAGGACGTTATGAAATGGTCACACAGCACAGAAGGCAACATGGCAACTTAACCACACACCCCAATCCCATGTTTCTGTTTCTGGTAAAAACATTCTTCATCTGAACACACACGTACAAACAAATGCACTCTCACTTGTGTTAAATGTTTATCTTCATTTCTTCGCTCTTTGTGAGATTTCCTCATTAAGATAAATGAAAATCAAAACCAGCCGAAAATGAATGCATTTTTCTTTGTTTCTTTTTTATATTCAGTTAGTCATAAACCACTAAACCACGTAGTACCATGGATAAATCAAAAAAGAAACTTACCTGCTGTTTCAGATTCAGAATATCGCCCTCATGCAGTGCAATGGTTTTAAGATTCTGGATGATTTGCGTTTTATTATTTTGGCAGTGTGTTGGTTTGGTGACACGCAAAGAGTTTGGTTTTAGTTTGACGATTTTTTTTGGGAACCGGAAGTGTAGAACGGAGTTGGAAAACGGAAAATGCAGGACATAAATGACGGCAACATTTCAGTAGTGTGTACGGAAGACGGGGAACGAGAGAAAAAAGTTTTATAATTTAATTTTTGTGGAAATTGTGGTAGCAAGCATGTAAAATAAAGTAGGTGATACGGGAATAGGGTAGTGTTTTTGAATGTTTTTTTTTGTAGACGATTTTGTAGGTTGGTTCATTTGATCGGTTGATCGAGTGATATAGATATTCAGGTGCAGATCGTTTCACGGATTGGAAAGAAAAGAAAAGAAGTTGTGGAATTTTTCGATCAACAGATGAACACGGTACCAGATTTTTGTAAGAAAGAGGCCAGAAGGGCCGATAAAACGATTGATTTTGTTGGAGAGGGTTCCTACAGACCGCTCGTAAACTGCGATGAAGTAATAATTGTGGAAGTGTTTTGCAATGATCATTTAAACGACACTAAACACTATTACAAACCGTCCCAATCTATGCACTACTATTTTCTGCTAAACGCAAAACAAAAACTTCGATGCACGAACGAAGTGTTTCTACATTTATAAATGGGCATCAACACCGGTTTCAGCAAACAAAAACCATGAAGTCAAAACTTATAGTTTATTACCAACCAGGCAAAAATTCATTATCTTATACTTGAAGATGAAAAAACATTAAAGGGGAATTAAAGGGGAAAAAAACATGCTCGACGGGAAACATTCAAACTTTACACTCATTGCATTCCGAACAGTTCTTACCGTCTCAATGGAAAGAGTAGCACATGGGAGAAATTGAGAACAACTCCCAAAAATGCAAATAAACATCCAACGTTTCCGTTCTCCGTGTTTCGTAGTGGAGTTTCGGGCCTGCTTACAACTAATTTTACCCAGGAAGCGATCATTCAAAACAACAATTAATGTTACTAACACCCTACAAATATTTTGACATGCCATAGACAAATGACAAGCAAACAAGAAAAATAAGGCCGTAGAAGTAATTGAAATATGTGCTTTACGAAGCAAAAGAAAAGCACGCGAACATAACACGCAAGTTGTCGTAAAGTAATAAAGCAACATAGAGAACACACGAACAAATGTGAATTTTAGTGTGAGTGTTTAAAAGTGAAGCATTCACAGCACACAGCATACACAAAGAACGAGTAGCTTATAGTTCGCTTGCTATTTAGGGCACGAAAGTAAATAATTGAGGTGAAAATAGGTGCGCATTGAAAAGCATTATCTAACGAGACTTTACCGCTTTATGCTGCAACGCAGGCAACACATCATCATGGCCATTCCCAAATATGGTTATAAACGTTATGTGGATGCATTTTCAGCATAAAGAAGAACAAACAAAATGAAATAGAATAAACTGTTAGCGAAATCCGAAGAAAAATGCTTAAAAAATTCAATCATTGATCACACGCCAGATTTCTTCAAAAAATTAAACATTTATCATATGATCGTTGGATCGGTGTTGCAGAGGGTCTGGGATCAAAAATACACCTGTACTATGAACGTCTTGAGAGGGCTTATTATACGGACGTCACCTTAACAAAAATCACGTTTTTTCTAGGTTTCGGTAATTTTGATTGAGAAGTATAAACCATATTCCTCCATCAAGCTATCAATAATGACTCACAACTAGAAGGCCTTGCCACCGGTGTTAAGCGGTTTTCCAGCGAGAACTAACTCCGTAAATCAAAAACTAGATCACGAAAAGCGAAATAGAACAATTACGCTTGGAACAAAACAACGAGACAGGTTCAAACAACTGACAGAAGTAAACCCGTTTAAACATTTAAAGCTTATTTAGATCAAAACTAAAGCACGGACGAGATAAGCTGACTGAGCAAATACAAAATTATTAATGGGATTCGATCGATCCGGTCGTCAGAGAAAATGATGAGCCAAAAACATAAAATAAAGTCATGATGGTTGCAGGGAGTGATGCTGATCGGCGGTGGGTGGTGGGAGAGTGAAGATGGTTTGATCTGGCTTCCTTACACAATTGTCTTACCTCCTGCAAGATGCGTCGCAATGACTCAACATCGCTACTGCGGGCAGCTTCCGTTTCGAACAACGATTCTGCAACGTTTGTCGTCGGACTAACCGGACCTTCGGAGACGCTCGAGTTGGCGGAGACAGGCAGTGTACTATCTTCAGAAATTTCTGCATTCCGCCGTATATAGTCCTCCAACTGGCGCTTGACTCGTTCCTCTTTCTCTCGGTCCGCTTGCAAGCTCTGGCGAATCAACTGTGCTACTTCGGAGTTTTCTGGATCACGCTCCCGCCCAATCTGGAATCGAACCAGACCGGAAGTGTTGCGCAGGACGGACGCAGCGTACGCCTGCGTAACACCGACTAGACTTTTACCATCCACCTCGATGATTTGATCGTTCACCTACAAAGAGTACAGAATATTACTGCTGCTGGAAGTTTTGTAAGAAGCGTTACAAACCTGTATTCTCCCATCACGCGCCGCAGCACCATTATCGGTGATGGTCTTTACGAATATCCCCAGCTTCTCCAAACCGGCATCGGCACCAACACCCATACCTGCAAACGTACGCATTGTATGACGTAAAGTTTTAAAGCGCGCCCGTTATGCTTCATACTACCTACCTATAATGCTCAACCCCAATCCCTCCGGTCCTTTCATCAGTTCAACCGGGAAAACGTCCATTTTCTCGACGCGTTTCTCTAGTTCATACTCGGCCGAAGCTGCCACCGGATCCACGTCCTCGTTGCGCCGATCGTAATCGTTCACCGAGAAGGTTGAGAACACTTGCATCGGGTTGGTGCTGAATTTCACCTTCGTATTTTTCTTGATGTACCCCCGCAGGTCTTCGTCGTCGAGTTCACGGTCCGCCTCTATCAGACCCGGAACCTCCATCCAAAAGTTACCGTCTTCAAAAAAGTGCACACCATCCGGATTAACGTACACCTCCTGGCAACGTACCGGCGGATACTCGGGGATGTAAAATCCGTTGGCCGAGTTGTTTGACTCATCGTCTGCCGATACGTCCGCTTCACCTCCGGCACAAGGCGCTGGGCCACGCCGACTACTTGAGGTGTTATCCTTTTCATCGTCCTGGTCCTCGTCTTGCACCAGAGTGGTGGTGACTGCCGCTGCTGCTGCTGTCTCACCGGTCGAATCTTCCAATTTGCCCAGATTAATGCTATCGGAGGTGGTGGTCGTTGTGACGCTTGGTATCGAGTCACCGGTGTCTACGTATGAGTCGACTAGTACGGAAGACGAGGCGTCGAGGATAGTTTGATTGAGCAGATCATACGTAGTGTTATTACCAATGCTGCCCTCTTCGGGCGGCTGACTAGCAGTGGAAGTGTTACGGCTGGTGTTCGGCAGACCGGGAGGTGGTGGAGGCTTACCTCGCACCGACGACGGACCAATGGTCGCCGATGAAGGTGAAGGGGATGCGGCGGATGCCGACGTGTGCTTTGGTGCCTCGAGAACGTCCTTCAACCAGTCTGGTTCGTCGGAGGTCGTTGTCGGTGATGCTTGCACCTTAGAAGTTTGTTTCGGAACTGTAGATGATGAGGATTCGATCGTACTGGCAGACTGCCTCGGAACGGGCACCCGTTCGGCTTCAGGTCCCTCGGCTTTGGCTTGATTGTTGAGCAAAATTTGTTCTACTTCGCGCGCTTGTTCATCTGACAACAGCGGTCGTTGTCTGAAAGCAAGAAAGTAAATGTAATGTTACGTATGTCATGTACACATAAGTCACACTGACCGATTCTCAGATCTAACCATAGTGAAATGTCTAAACAATATTTGTTTACCTGATTTTATACTCCAATATTCTACTCGAGGAACAGCGTACATGCAAAACACAAGCAGCATGGACGGATTGACAGGCGAAACAAAAAAGGGTCATGAATGAATGAATTGACGGAACAGGATTGACGAGGTCGCCACGTAGATAAGTATACGAAAACCGAAATGAGGTGCCAGGTTGGGTTCGGCGACGAGGATGATTTCGGTGCATGTGGTGATGTGCATGGTGTTATTGAATGTGTGTAGAAGACGGCATGTGATATAGATGATGATGGCGCAGGCAGTCGGTTGATGGCACAGGCACAGGCATTGGCGAAGAGCGGTACAGTCACAACATAGAAAACAGTGAAACGAATGTAAAAATAAAATAAAATGGCAAAATGGAAACACACATAAACACACAAGTAAATCACGATATAACTCCTCGATAAATGAATTACCCATGAAAGAATATACGAAAATTGAAAGTGCAGAAAATCAGATCACCAATAAAAACGATGTGGTACATGAAAAGGAAACTAATTGGCATGCAGAGAGCTAGATCACAGCCATAGAAGCTATTCGAATTGACGTGTTAAAATAGCGATAATTGATTCCTGATTCGAAGTGCGTGCCAGTGTTGTAGAACTAAGTAGGTTTAGTTAATACAATAAACACGAACACATTTGAATATTACACAACAAAACACTCGAATTAGATATGATTAGCTTGCACATAGGGACACAAATAGCAAAAAGAAATAGAAATAATAATATTAAGAAACACAAATCACAGATAAGTAAACATATTTAATTCGTCCTTCGTTTCGTCTCGGTGGTAACGTCAGACTCTCGAACGTAGATTGACTTGGAATTTAAAACAACTTCGAAGTGTGAGCTCATCACAGTAATCTAAAAACTCTCACATCAACAACACGCTACAGTTAATTACCTTCTTTGTTTCCATTAAATGCTCTTTAATGGGAGTAACAACTACATATTAACTACATGATTTTGTAACTACATGAATTTTAATATTTTCTGTATGAATCTACCATAGGTTTTGTATCAAGTAACTGGATACAAAATACTGTTAACAATCTTGTAAAGGGACTTTGCTAACTTTGTCTTGCCCACAATATTGTACTGTTTTGAAAATAATGGACTAAGCTCAGATCGTCCTTGTAGTTGCATTCAAACGCAAAAATAGGATAAATCTTGTTCTGATAAGTGATACAGATTCTAGTCGCCGAACACAAGCAACAACACTACAACACTACATGCACCTTGACATTAACTACCAATACGCACCTCGAGCTTAACAGCCGCTCCGCTTCGTCTGCTGTCATCTCATCTGGCAGCAAACTGTCGTTGTCACTGGCATCGGCGTATTCGAGCGCGTCCTGCAAATCCAACGGAGGCCCTTCCGGAATCGGCGGTGGACGCATCGAGGCCAACGATGGCGGATCCGGTAGCGTCTTGGTGCTATAATCTTCTTCTGGCGCCGTCAGTGTTGGTCTCGTGGGATCAAGCAGCGTTTGCGGACTGTGGTAGACCTTCTCGCCTATTTCACTCAGCTCGTCAAAGTCCAAAATCTTCGCCTCGTCTTTCTCGACGTCCATGAAGGCTAGCTCGCTGCTCGTATCGGTTAGCGAGGATGCGCTATCAGCGACACCCGTAGGAATAATTGATGCATACAGCACCCGGCCAATTGTTGCATCGTTGAGGTTCGCGTCAACTTGTGCTCCATTAGTTACCACGGTCGAGCTACTACCATTAGCCACGACTGCATCATCATCACCACCAACTGCATCATTCTGACGTCGATTTCTAGTCAAAGGGATCCCAGCCTGGACCAGAGACTGTTGTTGGTTGGACTTACTAATACTGCTAATATTGGCACTTCGATATACATCCACTTCACCGTAGATTTCGTCACACTCGGTACCGTCCGGGCGCACACGGTAGCCGAGATCGGCATAGGTTAGTTTTGTTTCTGTCGCCGGACTGCAGACTGGCGAACGATCTTGACCAACCGGAAGCTTTCGAGGTGGAGAAGCAGGCAGCGGAAGATCAAACTCGTAAGCTGGCTTGAGTTTGGCCTTAATTTCTGGCGATGGCTCGTTGAAACCACCCTCGTCGGTGGTGGTGGAACTGCTGATGATGCTCGGTGGCCGGTTGCCAAGACCGGCTGCTGGAACCTCAAAGCAGATGCTCGACACTTTCGGGCGGAGTGTGACGCCACCATGATCCTGATGCTCCTGCTCATCGGAATGATGTTCATCGTCTGATCGTGAGGATTTTCCTACAACCAAGCACAGAGAAAGGTACTCGTTAGAACTGTGTAGCTTCAACCTAAACTTTCGGGCTCCCGGAAATGAATTGTAGTGGCGCGGCCAACCTGTAAAACGTGTCATCTTCGTACGAAACTCTAAGGCGAACTAGTTCGCGCGAAAAGCTTAGTTGTACCGTTGGTTCAATTGTAGCTCTTGTGGGCCACCACAAGAAGAGAAGGGACTCCCCCACTTACCCTTGCAGTCGATGCAAAACCGGCGTATACTGAGGCACATCTTCTGCTGCTCCGATCGTACCACCAAACAATCCTAAAAATTATACATGGTCGCCACGGACTAGTTGCAAACATACCACGCCATGGCTACTGTGTTTCATTTTGGCATAATTCCATCATAACCACACTTTTTTTCTTATTCTACTGTGAACAAGTTTGTTGCAAGCACTTTGGACAATAGCAGCACTGCGCGGGTCGCTTGCGAGCGTTTATCGTTTGTGAAACACTTCCAAAAACCATTCACAGCGCATTTTCATATAATTGTCACCTGGTGCCAGAGAAGTAGCAAAGATTGTGGCCGCTGTGAAAACAACTCAAGGCGAGGCCATAAATTGAATGAACCGTTGATCGCAACGTACACTTAAGTTAACTATTTGTAGAATTCTTTCGCAGTAACGACATAAGATGCGTGAGCCAATGAAAACGTTTGCCATTGCCTTCTCATTGAAAAACCAACTGTTAACTGAGTTAACATAAAAAGGTTACTAAAAGTATGTTATGTCGTCAATACATCGATACCATCTATAAATACGATACATCATTAGCTTTTCAGCCCCAGAAGAAACTCGTACGAATTTAATTGTTGGATCGTGTTGAAAAGAAAAATTATGATAACGGAAAATCACCTATAGGCAATATTCCTTCGAAGACACAAAATTTATCAAACAGGAACCAACTTGGAATCCAAAAACTAACCGCGAACATTGCTTCGAAATCCATAAAATTAACATGTCAGTATAAATCTTCATACTTTTAGCAAAACACCTCGATTTTCTGATTGAATCAAACGGACCATAGGAAGATCATAGATAGGTTGGAAACAAATCTTAAATTGGTTCGGGATGTGAGGAACCCTTCTAGTAAATGGGTGACAACGGGCCCAAGTGTATTTTATCGCACAATACGAATCGAGCAAAATAGGGCAATAAATTATCGTTAACATCTTTTGGCTATTTAAATGTTTCGTTTTTTCTATTTTGAAATGGCTTTTCCACGAAATTCCTTAAAACCTCTTCAGAATGACGAACGGTTACACTACTTGGCTTATGTAAAGAATCTGCCATTAGCACACATCCATCTAAGCAAGCGAAAATTAAATATCTTTAAATATGTATCGCACATTGTTGACCTTAGTGGTCAGCGTGGAAAAAGATACATATTTTTACTAGCTTTCCGCCTGTTTTTGACGATTCCGTTTGAGGTTCCAATTAAAAACGAAAATACAACGAGTAATGCAGTATCAGTATCTAAGAATCCGCTACTCAAGGTGCACATTATCGAATCCGCGAGTTTTGCACTCTCAATGTTGTCTGTGACCTCATCATTTTCCTTATTTTTGTTAGTTTTATAGTACATTCTTGTTAAGAGGTTCCTTTGGATTTTTATGTCTATATTCCTTCTATACTCCTTCGCTTTCATTACTGTGTTTCTGTGCTACGCCTTTATTTAGTTTTACAGTTCAACACTGATCGTAAGATGTGTGAAAAATGCTCAGCGAATTAAGCTTATTATTGTCCAATCTGTCCAGCCTGTGTTGAGATCAACCATGACGATCGCACTACAACTGCCAAGAGGCTCTCGCCTTCTAAGAGACTGCCGTCGCAATGGAAGGCATTCATCCGCCAACACGTTCTACCGACAATTCCTGCAGCGCTATCTTTTCTCTTCAACTCTTTTAACCCCCCTCACTAAATCATAGCATTTTGATTCAACAGTGGAAGAGACCAAATACATTTGGCTCACTCCCAACATCGTGGCGAGCGCGAAAGTGAATTTACGGACATCTGTTTCGCATTAGTTTACAACTGTTTAAAATGTGTTTTTTTTGTGTGGTGTCTGCTGTATGTTTCTGATCAGGTTTTAAGTGACCAATAATGTGAAACCAAACTACGCCCATTCAGACGATTGGAAAATGCTTTGCCAACTAGGGGTTGCTTCTACCCGCCATACGGGTTTTCTCTATTTCGTCTTACAGCGCAGATTTTATCATTTCTTCCGTCTGACAAAGTTTTATGTATCCTAGGTAGTCCTTGGTTTATAATGTGGCAAGTAATCGGCAGAATAGTCTACCAGATACTAAAAACCACACACATACATACACCATACCAACGGACGATAGATAAGAAGGGTAAAGCCAACAGTGTGTATAGGTTTGAAATAAAACGTCTCATCGTATACTTAAATGACGAAAAAC